>NC_057719.1:5509750-5512374 GCF_004010195.1 Chiloscyllium plagiosum | reverse complement strand
GGGTAATGCCCGAAACGTCGATTCTCCTGTTCCCTAGATGCTGCCTGACCTGCTGCGCTTTTCCAGCAACACATTTCCATCTCTGATCTCCAGCATCTGCAGACCTCACTTTCTCCTCCTTATTTCCCATCCCCTACCTCATCCCAGATCCAACCTTCCAATTTGGCCCTGTCCTTATTTCCCTACCTGTCCATCTTCCTTCCCACCATCTGCTCCACCCTCCCCTCCGACCTATCACTGTCACACCCTCACCTGCATCTATCTATTGCCTTCCTAGCTATCATCCCCCACCCCCACCTTCCGATTAATCGCTCAGCCCCCTCCTAACATTCCTGATGAAGGAGTTATGCCATAACATTGATTCTCCTGCTCATTGGATGCTGCCTGACCTGCCGTGGTTTTTCAGCGCCACACGTTTTGACATAGGAACAGGAGTAGGCTAGTTACCTCCTTTCGCCTGTTCCACCATCCGACAAATCAGCGAGTATGTAAATAGAAATCTTCAATTACATTATGTAAAACATCGAGATAAATGTTTTGGATGTGAGCATAAGAGGTATAGTTAGTAAAATTGCAGATAACACCAAATTTGGAGGTGTAGTGGACAGTGAAGAAGGTTACCTCAGATTACAGCAGGATCTGGACCAGATGGGCCAATGGATTGAGAAGTGGCAGATGGAGTTTAATTCAGATAAATGCGAGGTGCTGCATTTTGGGAAAGCAAATCTTAGCAAGACTTATACACTTAATGGTAAGGTCCTAGGGAGTGTTGCTGAACAAAGATACTTTGGAGTGCAGGTTCATAGCTCCTTGAATGTGGAGTCACAGGTAGATAGGATAGTGAAGAAGGCGTTTGGTATGTTTTCCTTTATTGGTCAGAATTTTGAGTACAGGAGTTGGGAGGTCATGTCGCGGCTGTACAGGACATTGGTTAGGCTACTTTTGGAATGCTAGAACAGGCTTGAGGGGGCTGAATGGCCTACTCCTGTTCCTATGTTTAAATTTCCAATTGTTATTTAACATGAATTAGCAGTACGCTACCATGTAAACAAAGCTTAAATTCAGTTTGAGAACCTGACTAGACAGATGAATGAAACAAAGTGAGATTCACTGCAAGACTGAATCTCATTTGTGTAGATTAGATTAATTACTTACAGTGTGGAAACAGGCCCTTCATCCCAACAAGTCCACACCGACCCTCCGAAGAGCAACCCACCCAGACCCATTCCGCTACATTTACCCCTTCACCTAACACTACGGGCAATTTTCTTTAAGCGTGGCCAATTCACCTAACCCGCACATCTTTGGACGGTGGGAAGAAACCGGAACACCCGGAGGAAACCCACACAGACATGGGGAGAATGTGGAAATTCCACACAGAGAGTTGTCTGAGGCGGGAATGGAACCCGGGTCTCTGGCGCTGTGAGGCAGCAGTGCGAACCACTATGCCGCCCACTCTTTTGCTTCAACTCTATGTTGCCTTCACACCAGATTTACCCTTCATAAACTTAGCACTGGCATGAAGCTAAAACAGTTTTATGCTTACATGAATGTACTATTAAATTACTGCCTTCCTAGCAAGGGATCTTTGAAGCATACCAAAACAAGATCAAAGATTATAAATGTTATGCATTACCACCTGTTAAACAAGAGTAAAACTGCAAGATAATTATAAAATATTTTTGATTCATTGTGTCATGTGTCTACCTTAAATGGCCAGAGTACCTCTACTTTCGAAGTAAAGGTGAACTCATCAATAACTCACTGGAAGAGGTTAATCTCCAAATCAGTAGAAATTTGGCATGATAACAATCATGCAAAACAGTAGGATAACAAGAGTTGCAACAACTATACAGTAGGCAGCCCTTTATTCAGCCAGAAGTGTAAAAGTACTGTGGTAAATTTATATTCACTCTGGTGCCTATCAAGTGAGATTTTATTTGCTAAATGTTCTCAAAATGTTTTTACAGTTGTGACTACAGAACACATGGCATTACTTGATAAGAAAGATTATTTGCGATGGTGACGGTTCTATCAGTGCTGGAATGCGATTAACTGATTATTTTCCATACTTCAACAGTGATAAAGTCTTATCTCGGTTTGAAATATGTTGTCCACAAATACTGACAAAATCTACTATATCAATGCACGCTTACACACAGAGGAAACAGCACTACTAGCAAAAGCAATAACAGACTATTGCAGCACATACAAGCAAAATGCGTTTTAATCAGTTGTAAACGTCCACGAGCAATAATTATAATATTAGCTAAGGCTCAATGTCTTAATTATCAAGAGCCTGACCAATCATATCATATAGGTAAAAACAATGACTGCAGATGCTGGAAACCAGATTCTGGATCAGTGGTGCTGGAAGAGCACAGCAATTCAGGCAGCATCCGACGAGCAGCAAAATCGACGTTTCGGGCAAAAGCCCTTCATCAGGAATAAAGGCAGCCTGAAGCGTGGAGAGATAAGCTAGAGGAGGGTGGGGGTGGGGAGAAAGTAGCATAGAGTACAATAGGTGAGTGGGGGAGGAGATGAAGGTGATAGGTCAGGGAGGAGAGGGTGGAGTGGATAGGTGGAAAAGGAGCTAGGCAGGTCGGACAAGTCCGGACAAGTCA
>NC_057719.1:5481396-5507549 GCF_004010195.1 Chiloscyllium plagiosum | reverse complement strand
TAAAATCATTAAAATCATTTATTGTATCCATTGCTCCCGATGCGGTCTCCTCTACATTGGGGAGACTGGGTGCCTCCTAGTTAGGGAACAACTTTGCCGAGGGCATGGAGGTCCTGGGCCTCCTTCACCGCCGCTCCTTCACCACCAGACGCCTGGAGGAAGAACGCCTCATCTTCCACCTCGGAACACTTCAACCCCAGGGCATCAATGTGGACTTCAACAGTTTCCTCATTTCCCCTTCCCCCACCTCTTCCTAGTCTCAAACTTCCAGCGCCGCACTGTCCCCTTGACTTGTCCAGACTTGTCCGACCTGCCTAGCTCCTTTTCCACCTATCCACTCCACCCTCTCCTCCCTGACCTATCACCTTCATCTCCTCCCCCACTCACCTATTGTACTCTATGCTACTTTCTCCCCACCCCGACCCTACTCTCATTTATCTCTCCATGCTTCAGGCTCTCTGCCTTTATTCCTGATGAAGGGCTTTTGCCCAAAACGTCGATTTTGCTGCTCGTCGGATGCTGCCTGAATTGCTGTGCTCTTCCAGCACCACTGATCCACAATCATATCATATCCTGCATCTTGTGGAGGGTATGCCGAATTCCTTCACCAGTAATACATTGGCAGCAATGCTGAATGGGTAGATGCGATGCCAATCAAGGCAAATGCTTTGTCCAGATGGTGATGAGCAAGATATACTTTAAGATAATAGCTATAGAGGAAGTGCACTGAAGCTTCATCAGACAAATTCCTGGGATGGTAAGTTTGTCTTGTGAGGACAGATTGGGTCAACAGGCCTGTATTCACTTGGTTTAGAAGAATGAGAGATCTAATTGAAATGCATAAAAATTTGATGGGGCTGGGCAGACTGTGCGCAGGGGTGATATGTTCCCCAGTTGAGAAATCCAGAACAAGAAGTCATTGTCTCTGGATAAGCAGTAGGCCATCTCTGTCTGAGATTAGGAGAAATTTCTTCTCTCAGTGTGGTGAACCTGTGGAATTCTCTACCACAGAAGGCTGTAGAGGTGAAGGCACTGAATATTTTTATAAAGAAATAGATAAATTTGTGGAAAAAATGCGAAGGTATAAAGTTGGAGAGAACAGGAGGTAGGGTGTTGCTATAAAATTCTGGATCAGTGGTGCTGGAAGAGCACAGCAATTCAGGCAGCATCCGATTTTGCCGTTCCCGGATGCTGCCTGAATTGCTGTGCTCTTCCAGCACCACTGTTCCAGAATCTGGTTTCCAGCATCTGCAGTCATTGTTTTTACCTTGTTGCTATAAAAGATCAGCCATTATCAAGTTGAATGGCAATGCAGGTGACCAGAGAAAAAAACATGCTCCTGAAGAAACTAACTCACAACAGTCATCCTGGAATAAACATTTCTGACATCATAACATTATTTGGGAACCTTGACCCATTCAATCCTGCCAGGAGAAAGTGAGGACTGCAGATGCTGGAGACCAGAGTTGAAAAATGTGGTGCTGAAAAAACACAGCAGGCCAGGCAGCATCCGAGGAGCAGGAGAATCGACAATTTCGGGCATCAGCCCTTCTTCTGGAATGAGGCTGGTGTGCCAAGCGGGCTGAGATAAAAGGTAGGGGGGAGGGGCACTGGGAATACGATAGGTGGAAGGGGGTGAGGGTGATAGGCCGTAGAGGGGGTGGGGGCGCAGAGGTCGGGAAGAAAATTGCAGGTCAAGTGGGCGGGTGCTGAATCCGAGGGTTGGGACTGAGATAAGGTGGGGGAGGGGAAATGAGGAAGCTGGAGAAATCTACATTCATCCCGTGTGGTTGGAGGGTTCCTAGGTGGAAGATGAGGCGCTCTTCCTCCAGGCGTCGTGTGGCCAGGGTCTGGCGATGGAGGAGGTCAAGGACCTGCATGTCAATGGCGGAGTGGGAGGGGGAGCTAAAGTGTTCAGCCACGGGACAGTTGGGTTGGTTGGTGCGGGTGTCCCAGAGGTGTTCCCTGAAACGTTCCGCAAGTTGGCGGCCTGTCTCCCCAATGTGGAGGAGACCACACTGGGTGCAGCGGATACAGTAAATGATGTGTGTGGAAGTGCAGGTGAATTTGCGACGGATATAGAAGGATCCATTGGGGCCTTGGAGGGAGGTGAGGGGGGAGGTGTGGGCGCACGTTTTGCACTTCTTGCGGTTGCAGGGGAAGGTGCCAGGAGTGGAGGTTGGGTTGGTGGGGGGTGTGGACCTGATGAGGGAGTCCCGGTGGGAGTGGTCTCTCCTGAATGCTGATAGGGGTGGAGAGGGAAATATATCCCTGGTGGTAGGGTCTGTCTGGAGGTGGTGGAAATAACGGAGGATGATACAATGTATCCGGAGATTGGTGGGGTAGAAGGTGAGGACCAGTGGGGTTCTGTCCTGGTGGCGATTGGACGGGCGGGGTTCAAGTGCAGAGGTGCGGGAAATGGAGGAGATACGGTGGAGAGCATCGTCGACCACGTCGGAGGGGAAATTGCGGTCTTTGAAGAAGGAGGCCATTTCAATTGTTCGATCCTGCCGTCAAAGACTGATCCCAGTATGTGGAAAGAATGCTTTTTATATTTGAGTAGGTGAAAAGCAACTCCTGACAGCTTGTGGACCCACAGCTTTTTCAGTTGTTAGGATCCTAACTCTCCCTGAGGCACCAGATAATAAAACCTTTCAACAGTTGACAGATTTATTTAAGAAATGTTATGATCTCAAGCTTCCTCTAAATCTGAGATGTTATCAGTTTTACTCGGCAATTCAAAAACTAGAGGAATCCCTATTGGGATTTTTGACTAGGTTAAGATGACTGGTAGAGACTTGTGACATTTTGGTTTAACACTTAATGAGATGCTGAAAGACCATTTGGTATGTGGGATGAATGATGTAACCGTGCAGAAACACCTACTAGCTGAAGCACAACTGGACTATAAACAGGCACTACAACTAGTTTGATCATTGGAAAATGTGGCAAGTGAAGCATACGAGTTGCAGGGTATTCCGAAGGAAGTGGACATGCTCGCTAGGCTGACTGAGCTTGGCGAACACCACCTGAGTGAAGGCAATTGCATAGACTCATTCAGAATATATCCTGAATAGAGGGATTCTAGATCAGCCCACAGCAAAATCCCAAAACAAAGCCAAGCCTCGGCCAAAAATAAGATTTTCTTCAGGATCTGGGCTGATAAGCCATTGTAGGGCTGCCGGTAGGCAACCTCGAGACAGCAAGAGTCCTAATAGCCCTAAACTGAGTAAGAGTGCTCAGAGTATCCAGGAGAGTGCACACCCTGGAAACCTGCATGTGGTTTGGATTAGTTAAATTGCTTAGCAACATCCAAATCAGAACCAATCAAAATAAATATCGTTTAACTGGTCACTCGGTTCTAACGTAGGTCGATACTGGCATAGCTGTTTCAGTGATCGCAGAACCAGCCTTTACTAAAATTCACTCTGGTCTCCAACCTTTAAGGTTGCACAAGATCTCAGTTAGATTGAGAACCTACACCAGGGAACATTTGCAGATTAAGGATACAGCTTCGGTTCCGGTCTGTTGTGAGAAGTAGCTGGTTCAGTTCCCACTGATTGCAGTAAAAGGCTCCAGCCCAAGCCTGATGGGGCAAAATTTGTTGCGAAAGATTGGCTCAACATTTTTTGATTAGAAAATAACTGTCAGAGTGAAGTCTAAATTAAATATCGAAGACTTTTCAGGAAGATCTGGGGACTATCAAAGGAGCCAAGGCCACCTTGCAGGTTGACCAGAAAACAATTCCACGATTCTGCAAAGCCTGCCCAATGCCGTTTGCCATATGGGCAAAAGTAGGCGCAGAAATTAGAAGGCTGGTAAACGAAAGAATCATCAAACCTGTCCAGATTGAATATTGGGCAGAACCAGTCATACCAAATGTGAAACCCGACAGCTCAATTTGCTTTTGTGGGGATTTTAAAAAACGATAAATGGCTTTTTGCAGCTGGGTAATCCTTCCTATAATGAGGTGACCAGAACGGAACACAATATACCATATGTGATTTAACCAGGGCTGAAATGGCTTCAAGAACATCAATGCTATACACTAGACTCTGCCAAGGGAGAGAGGCAGTTTACTTCAGGGGATGAAGTTTGGCGTAGAAACCATAGGATTGACCCTGTGTGGTTAAAATGCATGGCCGAAACAAGATCAGGTCCAGTGACATATAAAGTTCTTGTAGGTGCTACGAATCTGAAGAAGCACGCTGGCCATACGAAAGTTGCAAACTTACAAACGATGCGAAGCAAAACGTACCTGGCTCCCGACCGTTCTATAACACATTGGTTCTCCCTCTCCATCAAGCATTCAAGATACCTTGGAATCTGAGATGGACACAGCAGATATCACCGTCTCAACGTCTTTGCTGCCTGAAGAAGAGAATGAGTTTCTTCCAAGCCACTCCAGGTGCGAGAGCTACTGTGCATTACATGACACCCATATCAAAGGTAGAGAGTTGGAGGAATGAAACTTTCGTGCTAAAATACCCAGGAGAAGCTATTAAAAAAACCGACCTATGTCCTCGGACTCAGAGGGGGAGAGATACAGTGATTGCAACAAGATCAACCAGGTGGACCTCACAGAATATGAGTTCCCTGATTAGACCAGATTAACAGCCCTGATCAGGAAGCCCAGACTGACAGAGAAGAACAGAAGTCAGATATCCTGTTCACTCTGAGAGCTGGCTCTGAGGAAGTTGGATCATTGTCAAGATATAGGAAGAATATTATTAAATTGGAGAGGGTTCAGAAAAGATTCAGTTGCCATGAATGGACGGTTTAAATTAGAAAAGTAGGTTTGATCGGCTGGGACTTTTTTTTCACTGGTAAATGGGAGGGGTGACCTTAGAGAGAGTTATTAAATAACGAGGGACATAGATAAGGTGAACAGCAAGAGTCTTTTCTCTAGGGTCGGGGAATTCAAGACTAGTGGGTATATTTTTAAGTTGAGAAGAGAAAATTTCAAAAAGGTAGATAGGATAGTGAAGAAGGCATTTGGTATGCTTTCCTTTATTAGTCAGAGTATTGAGTACAGGGGTTGGGAGGTCAATGTTGTGGCTGTACAGAACATTAGTTAGGCCACTGTTGGAATATTGCGTGTAATTCTGATCGGAAAGATGTTGTGAAACTTGAAAGGGTTCAGAAAAGATTTACAAGGATGTTGACTTAAGCTATAGGGAGAGGCTGAACAGGCTGGGACTGTTTTCCCTGGAGCATCGGAGGCTGAGGAGTGACCTTACAGAGGTTTAAAAATTATGAGGGGCATGGATAGGGTAAATAGGCAAAGGCTTTTCCCTGATGTCGGGGAGTCCAGAACTAGAGGTCATAGGTTTAGGGTGAGAGGGGAAAGATATAAAAGAGACCTAAGGGGCAACTTCTTCACATAGAGGGTGGTATGTGTATGGAATAAGCTGCCAGAGGAAGTGGTGGAGGCTGGTACAATTGCAACATTTAAGAGGCATTTGGATGGGTATATGAATAGGAAGGGTTTGGAGGGATATGGGCTGTGTGATGGCAGGTGGGAATAGATTGGGTTGGGATATCTGGTCGGCATGGACGGGTTGAACCAAAGGGTCTGTTTCCATGCTGTACATCTCTATGACATGAGGGGTAATTTTTTTTTTTTTACACAGAGTGGTTCATGTGTGGAATGAAATGGCAGAGGAAGTGGTGGATGCAGCTACAGTTACTATATTTAAAAGACATGATAAGTACACGAATAGGAAACATTTGGAGAGATATGGGCCAAACACAGAAAAGTAGAACTAGTTCAGTTTGGGAAGATGACTGGTGTGGACTAATTGGATCCAAGTATGACACTATGACTCTCCACACGTAAACAAAGGGCAAATTGGTGACAGGATGCCAGTTTATGTGGAGTTATTTCAATGTGCAGGTTTGGTGGATTGGTCTTGGGAAATGCGGGGTTACAGGAATAGAGTAGGGGTATATGTCTGGATGGGCCAAATGGCTTGCTTCCATACTGTAAGTATGCATGTTTGAAGCTGAAACATCTTTTAACACAGCAATAAAATGGATTATAGTACACCCTTAATGTAATCAAACATCACAAAGCTTTTCACACTCTAAATGCTCAGGAAACGTGCATCAAATGATGACAGAAGTTTAATGATTGCACAATGTTCAGCACCATTTGCGACTCCTCAGATACTGAAGCAGGCCATGTCTAAATGAGACATGAGCTAGACAATATTCAGATTTGAGCAGAAAGTAGCAAATTACATTTGCATTACATAAATGTCAGGTAATGACCACCTTCAACAAGAAAGAATCTAACCATCATCTCTTGATATTCAATGGCATTACCATCACTGAATGCCCCACTATGAATATCTTCAGGGTTATGATTGACAAAAAGACTAATAGATTGAGCCATATAAAAATTACAGTTACAAAAGAAGGCCAAGGCTCAGAATTGTGTGGTGAGTCATCTGAAAGCCTGTCCACCATCTACAAGGCACAAGTTAGGAGTGTGATGGAACAATCCCTATTTACCTGGCTGAGTGCAGCTCCAAAAATATTTAAGAAACTAGATATCAACTGGGTCAAAACAGCCCGCTCGGTCATTCGGGAATGTGCTGCCATTCACTCTCTACACCATTAGTGGTCTGTTATGACATTTACAAGATGCACTGCAGAAATGTACCAAGGCTCCTCAGACAGTACCTTCCTAACCTCATGACCACAAGAAGGTCATCTAGAAGGCAAAGTACATGGGAACACCACCACCTGCAAGTTCCCCTCCAAGCCACTCACCATCCTGACTTGGAACTATATTGTTGTTCCCTCAGTGTCGCTGAGTCAAAATGATGGATCTCCTTCCCTAATGGCATTGTGGTTCCATCTGCACCAAATGGACTACAGCAGTTCACCACCACCTTTTCAAGGAAAACAAGAGATGGGTAATGTTGCTGGCTCAACCAGCGAAGTGCACAACCTTTGAATGAATAAATACAAACTGCATATGTGAAATCCAAAAGATCCAACTAACATAAATATACATCCTACACAATCACAAAATGGACAACATTAGGTGAATGGGGAAATGAAAGTCACTTTACGTGACAGAAACAACTGTATAAGAATAAAAATGTTGCAGTCAAAAAATAGTTTTTGCAGTGGAAGCTACCATTCTTACCATGTATAAAAATTGTCACCAACCATATCCATATGGAATCAGTTGAGTTCTACAATGGTTTATGAAAACATTTAGGTTTGTAATACCAGATATTAAAAGTAAACCTAATACATGCAGTGAGATTACTGATATATCTGATATATCTGCTTCTCTTCATTCATTTGATCACTGCATTTTTGACTACATACTGTTTTACGTTTTCCTGATAACTATAGAAAAAGATGACTAAAAGATCAATTTACATCACTTGAACTGTCAGATACCTAATCATCTGGGTCTAATCACTAATATCATACAGATAGTAAAATACAGTACAGAAAAATGCTCCAAAACATTCTAGCTACAAGATAAGAACTCAATTCCTTATTTTGCATTTATGCAAGATTAGTGATTCTAAATGGAAGTAATAACCTAACTTTTATAAGTGCTATAACACCAAAATCACATTATCAACAATTTTTCAGCATCTGGTCTCCATGTTATTAGCACTACAGAGGGTTTATTATATGAGCTAAGTGTGAGGCTCAGCCTGTACCTATTAGAATTTAGAAGAATAAGAGGTGGTCTTGTTGAGAAAAACAATAACCTGAAAGCACCTGACAAGTTGGATGCGCAAAGGATGTTTCCTCTTGTGGGAGAGACTAACATAAAACATAGAATGTTACAGTGTAGTACAGGCCCTTTGACCCTCAATGTTGCGCCAACTTGCAAAATTAATCTGATTCCCATCTAACCTATACTGTTCCATTATTATCCATACGTATGTCCAATGCCCACTTAAATGCCCTTAACATCGGCGAGTCTACTCCTGTTGTAGGCAGGTCATTCCACGCCCTGACTACTCTGAGTAAAGAAACTACCCGATATCTGTCCTAAATCTACCACTCCACAATTTAAAGCTATGTCCCCTCGTGATAGCCTTCACCATCTGAGGAAAAAGGCTCTCACTGTCCACCCTATCTAACCCTCTGATTATCTTATATGTCTAGATTAAGTCCCCTCTCAAGCTCTTCTTTCCAACGAAAACAGCCTCTTTTCCCTCAGCATTTCCTCGTAAGGCCTTCCTTCCATACCAGTCCACACCCCAGTAAATCTCCTCTGAACCTTTTCCAAAGCTTACACATCCTTCGTATAATGCGGTGACCAGAACTGTACGCAATACTCCAGGTGCGGCCTTACCAGTGTCCTGTACAGCTGAAGCATGCCCTCGTGGTTCCGAAACTCAATCCCCCTACCCAATAAACGCCAACACACCATATGCCTTCTTAACAATCCTATCAACCTGGGTGGCAACTTTCAGGGATTTATGCACCTGAACACCAAGATTTCTCTGTTCATCTACATTGCCAAGAATTTTACCATTAGCTCAGTACTCTGCATTCCTGTTACTTCTTCCGAAGTGAACTACCTCACACTTTTCCACATTAAATTCCATTTGCCACTTCTCAGCTCAGCTCTGCATCTTATCTATGTCCCTCTGTAAAACACAACATCCTTCAACACTATCCACAACTCTGCCTACCTTAGTGTCATCTGCAAATTTACTAGTCGAGAGTGTGGAAAAGCAAAGCAGGTCAGGCAGCATCCGAGGAGCAGGAAAATCAACGTTTCGGGAAAAAGCCCTTTATCATGACCCATCCTTCTATGCCCACTTGCAGTGGCCCTAAAACAGATCCTTGTGGCACACCACTGGTAACTGAGCTCCAAGATGAACATTTCCCATCAACTGCCACCTTCTGTTTTCTTTCTGCTAGCCAATTTCTGATCCAAACCGTTAAATCACCTTCAATCCTGAAACTCCTTATTTTGTGCAATAGCCTACCGTGTGGAAGCTTATCAAAACGCCTTACCTTCATCCACCTTCTCGAAGAACTCAATAAGGTTAGTGAGGCACGCCTACCCTTTACAAAACCGTGTTGACTATCTATAATCTAATTATTCCTTTCCAGACGATTATAACCTTTTCCAACGCCTTACCCATAGCTAATGTAAGGCTCACTGGCCTATAATTACCAGGGTTGGCCCGACTCCCCTTCTTAAACAAGGAAACAAAATTTGCTATCCTCCAGTCTTCTTACACTACTGCTGTCGACAATGATGATGTAAAGACGAAGCCAAAGGCTCTGCAATCACCTCCCTGGCTTCCCAGAGAATCAGAGGATAAACTGCATCTGGCCCCAGGGCCTTTTCTATTTTCAGATCTTCCAAAATTGCCAAACCTTCTTCTTTGTCAACCTCAATCCCATCTAATCTTGTAGCCTGTACCTCTGTATTCTCATTAACATTTCCCTTTTCCAAGGTGAGTACTGACAAAAAGTATTCATTAAGCGCTTCCTCTATGTCCTCAGATTCCACACACAACTTTCCACTCCTATCTCTGATTGGCCCTAATCTCACTCTAGTCATTCTTTTATTCCTGATATACCTATAGAAAGCCTTAGGGTTTTCCTTGATCCTATCTGCCAACAACTTCTCATGTCCCCTCATGAAGTGTAAATGGGACATCAGAACAAAAGTCACAAGTATCTCAGGATAATCCTGATGGAGAAGCCCAAACTGTTATAAACAGTGTTGAAAACCTTAAAGTCATCACACTGCTTTCTACTCTATTCTCCTAAAATAATGACAATGTATGCATAAATATTCTATTTCATGAACCATACACTGCAAAAATCACTAAACACAGGTATGAACTTAGCACTCTGCAGAACTATAGTTGAGCCATTGTAGTTACACTTAGCAATGCTGAGTGCTCAAATTACACATTCCAGACAGTGTGTTGGTTTGTAAAGCAGCAACTTACTTATACTTTTTTTCAATTTAGCATAATGTATTCACTGTTCGTGATATTGTCTCCCCTACAGTGGAGAAAACAAAGCAGGTTGGTTGATCCATTTGTCGAACACAACCACTCAGACCCAAGCGTGATCTCAAAATCATACAACTGAGGAAGAGAAATCCCAGAGTTTCCAGTTGCTCACCATTGTAACGAGGTTTACTATTTTAACATCTTACTCTCATACCCTCATTTCTTTTCACTGTCATGCCACATTATAATTAAACTAAATGTATCTTACCTTCCAATTAGACTCTTTCAGGTGTTGAATACTGCCCCCACCCCTTATTTTGGTTCTGCTTTTACACAATGTGCCGCTTTGAATCTTGGTTTTTCATATGTTTGCTTTCATACAGAGCTGTTCATTATTCTTGCATTTATATTCACTCTGGACAATTACCTTGTCTCTTTACAATGACAAAGACCATTGGATCACTAATATCAGGCTTCTTAGCAGGAGCAGTAATGCAGAGACTGGAATGAACAGCCCTCTCCACGATCCAACCCAAACTTTGGGTCCACTACATGGATGACACCTTTGTCATCACAAAACAGAACAAATTAAAAGGAAACCTACAACATCATCCTTACTGGCATAAATTTCACAAAAGAAGAGGAAAACAACAACAGACTCCCTTCCTGGATGTCACAGTGGAACGAACAGTCAATGGAGAACTGCAGACCAGCGTCTACAGGAAAGCAACACACACAGACCAGATACTCAATTACAGGAGCAATCATCCCAGCATCTACAAACGGAGCCGCATCTAGACATCACTTAAATAGGCCACAACACACTGCAGCACCCAGGAACTACGAGCAGCAGAAGCAAAATACCTAGACAGCATATTTAAGAACAGTGGATACTTGACAAACACAAAGCACTGATTCTTCAACAACAAAGCTGAATAAGTAGACACAACATGCCCAGAAACTCTAGCTACATTACCATATATCACACACGTCTCAGAGATGACTACTAGACTGCTCCGATCCCTTGGTATCATGGTAGCCCACAAACCTACTAACACATTGAAACAGTTATCGATGAACCTAAAGGACCCTATACAACCAGCAAAACCAATGTCATTTACAAAATACCACGCAAGGACTGTAACAAACACTACATCGGACAGACAGGCAGAAAAGTGTACCCTAGCCACCATGATACACAAACACCAACTAGCCACCAAAAGACACGACCCATTATCACTAATATCCTTACAAACAGATGAAGAAGGACGCCACTTTGACTGGGTCAACACACCCATCCTGGGACAGGCTAAACAAAGACACATACGGGAATTCCTGAAGGCCTGGCATTCAAACCGGAACTCCATCAATAAACACATTGATTTGGATCCCATTTACCAACCTTTGAGAAAAAGAACTAGAAAAAATATCACCCACTTTAACATACCAAGACACACAAGTAGAAAGTGGGACAGAACACCAGCACTTCACCGGAGGCAAACTGATGATGCTATCTAGTATGGTGACAAAACGTCTGAATACAAACCTGCCAGCTCAGTGAGCAAACTTACAACAACCACAATGAAAAACCACTCCCTTTGCCTTCCAATACATATCTTTGTAATATGATCTCTCCCACCCATTATTCTATCCCAGGTTTTCCCTTTTATCATTCTTCTACCAACGGTCCATCTTTTGCCAGCATTAAACCCAGCATCCCTATGCTCTTTCAATTCTAAGAGTCACACCTGACTCAAAACATTGAGACTGTATCTCTCTCCACTAATACTACCTGTTCAGGATTTCCAGCACATTCTCTTTTTATTTCAGACTTTCAATACTTCGCTTACATTAGATAATTATATTAGATTGTTATATTAGATAATTAATGTCCTTGCACTTCCTGAGCACAACTAATCTTGCTAATTATATCAGGCATTAAGTGCAGCTGAAATCAAGCATGATTAAACACAAAAGAAGACAAATAATTAACAAGTGCATGAAGCAAACAAACATCATCTTCGACCAACAATAGTGAAAAATAAATCAGTAGCATTTATTATTTTCTGAATCAATCTGTTCAGAGATGTTATAACATACATCTGGAGCAGGTGGGACTTGAACCTGGGCCTCCTAGCTGAGAGACATGGACACTACCACTGAGCCACAGGAGTTCTATTAGTAGCATTTATGGCTCCCAGAGAAGATTAGGCACCCATGAAAAGAAATAATTCTCCAAAGCTTTTCTAGAGGCACTTGAAAGAAGTGAAGCTATCATGGTATTCGAACAGATGAAAGACTCAACAGACAATCAAGGTATTTTTCAATGTATAATTTCAGTTACATCACACTGTAAATTTTTGCTATAAATTCTATGCGTTATAATTTTGTCCTCCACAATCGCCTGATGAAGGACTGTCGCTCCTAAAGCTAGTGAGCCTCCAATTAAACCTGTTGGACTATAACTTGGTGTTGTGTGATTTTTAACTAGAGGCATTAAGCATTGATGTATTCATTGATTACTTTCACTCTTGATTTCTGACCAGAAACGTTAACTCTGCTTTCTCTGCACAGATACTGCCAGACCTGCAGAGTTTTTCCAGCAATCTCTGTTTTTGTTTTTTATTTCCAGCATTCACAATTCTTTGTTTCTTTTGTTCTGCTCCTCTCTGCAACAGGACTCCCATTCTAATCTCTTTTCTTATTCACCATTACAACTTTCACTGTCACGTCTGGGGTCTGACAAAATTTATGCTAAAATTCACTTCCGCAACCACATCATGTGACTCTCTCAGTAGTCTCACCCTACGTGGATTCCAAATGAAGGTGTGTCCTTCGTGTTTTGAATACATCCAGGATCATAGGTTATCTCCAAGATGTACTACGTTCCTCAGACAACGTTCCTCATTGCAGTCTGAGATCCACACTCAGTCCGTGCGTCATCATATGCACACTCTTGACCTGGTAGACTGGTTAATAAGGTTTGATCATATGAGATCCATGGAGAGCTAGCTAATTGGCTCGACAGCAGGAAACAGAGGGTGGTGGCAGAGGATTATCATTCAGACTTGAGGCCTGTGACCAGCGATGTGCTTCAAGGACTGGTGCTGGGTCCACTGTTGTTGTCATTTACATAAATGATTTGGATAAGAATTTGGGAGGCCTGGTTAGTAAGTTTGCAGATGACACCAAAATTGGTGATATAGTGGACAGCAGAAAAGATTTACTAAGAGTACAATGAGTTCTCGATCAACTGAGCCAGTGGGCTAAGGAATGACAGATGGAGTTTAATTCAGATAAGTGCAAGGTGTTGAATTTTGGTAAGACAAACCAGGGCAGGACTTACACAGTTAATGGTAGGGCCTTATGGAATGTTGTCAAACAGAGAGACCCAATGATACAGGTATAGGTTCTTTGAAAGTGACATCTCAGGTAGACAGGGTGATGAAGACGACATTTGGCATATTTGTCTTCATTGGTTAGAGCACAGAGTATAGGAGTTGGGATGTCATGCTACAGCTGTACAAGACAATGGTAAAGCCACGTTCGGAGTACCCTGCCATAGGAACGATGTTACTGAAGTGGAAAGGGTGTAAAGAAAATTGACAAGGATATTACCAAGACTGGAGGGTTTGAGTTATAAGGAGAGGCTGAATAGGCTGAGACTTTTTTCCTGGAGCATAGGCTGACCTTATGAGGTTTATAAAATCATGAGAGAAATAGATAAGGTGAATAGCTATGGTCTTTTCCCCGGGGTAGGGAAGTCTGAAGCTAAAGGGCATAGGTTTAAGATGAGGCAGCATCCGAGGAGTAGGAGAGCTGCTGTGTTTCCAGCACCACACTCTCGACTCTGATCTCCAGCATCTGCAGTCCTCGCTTTCTAATAGGTTTAAGGTGAGAGGGGTAAGATTTAAAAGGAATCTGAGAAGCGACTTTTTAACACAGAAGGTGGTATGTATATGGAACAAGTTGCCAGTGAAAGTGGTAGAGGCAAGTACAAATGCAACATTTAAAAGACATTTGGAGAGATACATGGTTAAGAAAGGTACAGAGGGATACCGGCCAAAAACAGGCAAATTGGACAAGTTCAGTTGAGGAAACTAGGTCAGCATGGATGAGTTGGAACAAAGGGTTTGTTTCCATGCTGTTTGACTCTATAACACTCTCTCTATCACTCTCCATCAGCATGCCCTCACGTTGGTTCAGAGCTGACCTACCCCCAATCTACTTCATCTTCTGGCTCATTTGACATTCTAAAAATAAATTTTCTTTTCCTTGCAGGCATTAAGGAATGCACGATACTCATGCTCCTCTGGAATCTTCTTCCCCTGCCCTTCCCTCTGACTTCATCCCCTTGCCTAACCCTACTTCCTGTCATGTATTAATTATCATTCCATTCTCTGATGCTAAACATTCTGTGCTCAGCAAAGGTCTTAGTTTTATCTTCCTGAGCCCCCACTTCAATGAATTTCATGCATGACATGACACTGAACCTTTTTTGCATTGCCACCTCTGTTCTATTTCTTGGACAACAATCCTCTCCCCGTCCCACAGATGCCTTTACTCACCTCCAATACTCTCTTCCACCCGGACCCCTCTCTCTGATCTTTTGTCTGCACTCAAGCTGTTCATCGAGAACTGTTGAAGTGACATTGGTTACCTCAATTTCTCTGCCTGGATCAGTGGTGCTGGAAGAGCACAGCAATTCAGGCAGCATCCGACGAGCAGCAAAATCGACGTTTCGGGCAAAAGACCTCAATTTCTCTGCCCCCTCCTTACCCATTCAAACGTATCTCCTTCTGAACAGAATGCACTCGGTGCTCTCAGATCCAACCCTGACTTTTAATTAAGCCTGTTGATAACAGTGATGCTGTTGTTATCTGACATACTGACCATGTCATTGTGGAGGATAAGCGCCAGCTCTCTGACACTTCCGCTCATCTCCTGGAGGTGATGACCATAATCCTACCACTGAACACCAGGCTATTGTATACACAATGATCACTAATCTCATTTCATTTGGTGATCTCCCTTCACTGCCTCCAAGCTCACAGTCCCACTTCTATCGCCTTCCCAAAATCTATAAACAGAGCTGCCCAGGAAGATCCATTGTTTCCGTCTGATCTCTTTCTACCTCAACTTGACATTTTTTTCTGTCCTTGTCCAATCCTTCCCCACTTCTATCCAAGATTCTTCTGACACTTTGTCTGTTTCAGAATTTCCAGTTGACAGGCTCCAGCTGCCTTCCCTTCACTATAGACATGGAATCCATTGACATATCCACCCCCCCATCAATCTCTTCCTTTTCACAATGCTTGATAAGGTCGATCATACTACTCCCTCCAAACCATTTTCTCTATTGTCCACTTTAGAAACTATTCTATTTTGGTTCCATTTGTTCCGCAAACAATTGAAGCATGTAGCTTCACTTACCATTCTTACAACATTGCCTCTGGAATCCCCCAACCCAAGGAACTATTTTTGGTCTCTGATTATTTGTCATTTTCTTGCTGCAACTTGACAGCATCATCCAAGAATATAACTTCAGATTCTACAGACAATATGTGTTCCATTTCATCATCACTTCTCTCAACCTTTTCACTTTGTAATTTTACAATTTGTCTGACAGCCAATATTGGATAACCAAAAATCTCCTCCAACTAAATATTGGGAACTCTAAGGTCACTTAAAGCATATACTTGTGTAAAAGTCAAATTGTTTAGACTACTTTCTAAAGGTTAAATTTATGGGGTCGACTATTACATGGCTACTATTTTTGAGGGGCTGAAATGCATATGACAGTCCAAAATATTGTCTAAATTAACAGAAACCCAACTGATCTCAAAAAGAATAAAGAAATAAAGAACGTTGATCTGTTGTCTGTGAAGAACTGGGGTCGACTTTTACACAAGATAATTGTGGGAAATTCCAGATTTTTTGGCCAAAATAAGGGGTCAACTTTTACATGAGATCGACTTCTCGAGTACATACAGTACTTCAGTCCCCACCAGAAACTTCACTTCCTGCGGCTGACACGGATTCTTCCTGGTCGCTATTTGAGCAGCTGAACCAAACCATTTATAATTTTCCAGTCCTACTTAACTACATGGCTTGTTGACAACATGAATGGCACGGTGACTCAGTGGTTAGCACTGCTGCCTCGCCAGGGACCCAGGTTCAATTCCTGCCTCGGGCAACTGTCTGTGTGGAGTGTGCACATTCTCCCCGTGTCTGTGTGGGTTTCCTCTGGTTTCCTCCCACAGTCCAAAGATGTGCAGGTTAGGTGAATTGACTATGCTAAATTGCCCGTACTGTTAGGTGCATTAGTCAGGGGTGAATGTAGGGGAATGGGTCTGGCTGGGTTGCTCTTCAGAGGGTCGGTGTGGACTTGTTGGGCCGAATGGCCTGTTTCCACACTGTAGGGAATCTAATCTAATCTAATCAACAAGAACAACTAGTTCCACTTCTATTTCAGCCAAAAGTGATCTTGTCTCAACTGAACTGCTGCTGAAACTCTTACCTGTACATAATATCTTTAAACTGGACTATTCCAAATGAACTTTCCTGATGGTCTCTGCCTTCCAAGCTACATAAATTTAAGCTCAACCAAAATGTCACTGTCTGCATTCCAAATAGCATTCAATACCATTCAATTTCACCCCTGTGCTCAAGGTTTCAAGTCAAGCAACTCAACTGTAAATTTCTTGGTTTTGAAATCTTAACTTCTCTCTCCCCATCTCTGAAATTTCCTTTAAACCTCTGTAATTTCCACGCTTCTCCAAGTTTGGTTTCTCACGCATTCCTTTTTTGCAATTCTCCATCATTTGAGACAATGCTTTCTACTATCTCTGCTCAAGGCTCTGAAATTTCCTGTTTAAGGTGAAGGGTGGAAGGTATAGGGGAAACGTCAGGGGTAGGTTCTTTACCCAGAGAGTGGTGGGGGCATGGAATGCGCTGCCTGTGGGAGTGGCAGAGTCAGAATCACTGGCGAACTTTAAGTGGCAATTGGATAGGTACATGGATGGGTGCTTAAGCTAGGACAAATGTTCGGCACAACATCGTGGGCCGAAGGGCATGTTCTGTGCTGTATTGTTCTATGTTCTATGTTCTATCTCTCCGTCTGTCTACTGTTATCTTTTTTGCTGCAGTTTCCTGACTAAATTTTGGCTCACCTGTACTAACTGGAGGATCATAAAAGATAAAACCATTTAAATAAAAAGAGAGGCAAAAAGATAAACCAAAGTTTGGAAAAAGAGTACCCTGGTCTGGATGGAGTTTCCATGCATATTAAAAGTTACGAAGAGATAGTAGAGGCATTAGATATCAGCTGTTCGTTGATTCAACGATGACATGTATTCAGGGTCATGGGTTTCTGTCAGGGTCTTCATGTGTCTAAACAGATTGATTCTCTTTAGGCACATGGAGCAGGATGTCCCACAAAATAGAGGGATTCAGAGTTCATGATTTGCTTCGTTTTGTTTCCTTCACTTCTGCTACACTGTTCCATCATAAAGGCATTTAGATTCAAAGCATGTTGGAGAAAAGGAAATAATGCCTGGGACTAATGAATGGCTAATGTAATTGCTACATTTAAATACGGAAATGGAATAAATCCAGGGAACCACAACAGACAAATTAGCTTAATGTCAAAAGTAGGAAAGATAATGCCATCCTTGCTACAGGGGAGCCTTGATTATCCGAATACCATTTATCCAAAAATCGGATTATCCGAAGGAGATCTCAAGATCCCGATAGAAACATTACATCGAAGACGTTTCCAATAGTGATCGCATCTTTTGTTTACAGTGGTTAAACAGGCACTGCGTCCAAATGACTGACTGCCTGCCGTCTCTGTCTCCCCACACATTCCCTGGAGTTCTACAGAGGGGTGTACCCTAACACCACCCCCGCCACCGCTTCCCAGGAATAATCTCTCTAACATTGTCCTGTGCAGGGCAAACATGGGACCTGTTAGAAATTTGCAGTAAAAAGACTGTGGCTGTGGCTGTGATTGTATCTGTGCATTTTTGGAGACTTACCCCACAGAGGCAGCTGCAGCAGCAGCCTTATTGTTGGTGTGCAGTCCGGTTTGCCCTGGAGAAGGGCCGGGGTGGGTAGAGTGGTGGGGGTGGCGAGGGGCTGTGTTTGGGGTGGGGGATTGCACACTTTGTGCTGGGGGTCAGGGGGCGGGTTTGGACCAGGTTGGGGGGTGGGGGACGGGGCCTCACACGCTGTGCTGCTAGTCTCCTGAACAGGGAGCAGACTTTAAAAGCTCCGAGCCCCAGAGAAAAGGCATTTAATCGATTAATCGAATAATCGATTACCCAAACGAAATAGTGCCTGCCCATCTCGTTCAGATAATCGAGTTTCCACTGTATATGGCACAACAGAAATATACCAAGAAACCGTTAATATAATAGACTACTGGTTTACAAGATTACACTTGACCAATCTTGCAAAATTCTTTGAATAACAAACAGAATGGAGCAACAAAGATAATATAAAAGATGTAATACATTTGGATTTGTCAAAGGCCTTTGATAAGGTAGTCAAATAGAAATTGCTGGAAAATCTCAGCAAATCTGGCAGAATCTTGAGAGAAAGCAGAGTTAACATTTTGAGTCCAGTGACTCTTCGTTCTGCTGAGTTTCTCGAGCAATTGTTTTTGTTTCAGATCTTCAGCAATCGCAGTTCTTTGTTTTATTTTAATACATAAAATACTGTAAGATACTGTACATTAGACTTAGGACTAAACCCAAATGATGTAAGGTCATAGAAAAAATAATAGGTTGTATAGAAAACATACTACATATGAAAAACAGAAGAGGCCAGGAGTTAAAGACAGTTACTCAGACTGGGGAGTTGGGAAGTAATGCTCTGCTGCTGGGACCACTTTGCTCACCATTTACGGTACTGGATTCATGAACTACGGCACAATTTCAAAATTTTCAGGCAAAAGCAAATTCGGAACAGTAACTAATATAGGTCTATACAGAATACAATACAGAAAATCATCAACAAGCTTGCAGAATTGGCACATATTCAGCAAATAAACTCCAATATTGACAAGTATGAGGCAATACTCGTGCAAACAGGGCTAAATTTGACAGACTCGAAAAGTGTGGCATTGAAAAAGCACAACAGGTCAGGCAGCATCCAAAGAGCAGGAGAATCAATGTTTTGGGCATAAGCCCTTCATCAGGAATGTGGAGGGAGAATGGTTCTGAGAGATAAATAGAGGGGTGGGGGTAGGGCTTGGGGGCAGGTAGATGGGAAGGAGGATGGAGAGATGGTGGAGATTTTCCGCACACCCACCCACCTCATCTACTGTGTTGGTTGCTCTTGATGTGGTCTCCTCTACATCAGGGAGACAGGATGCCAACTTGCAGAGCAGTCAGGCAACATCTCTGGGACACACGCACCAGACAACCCCACCGAACTGTGGCCAACCACTTCAACTCCCCCTCCGACTCCCACTCCACCAAGGACATGCAAGTCCTGGGCCTCCTCCACCGCCAAATCAAAACCATCCTCCAAATGGAGGAAGGAAGCCTCAACTTTTGCTTTGGGACCCTACAACTACACGGCATCAACACTGACTTCACTAGTTTCCAAATCTCCCCATACCCACCTCATCCTAGATCCAACACTCAACTCATCACCACCTTTTTGACCTGCCCATCTTCTTTCCCACCTATCTGCTCCACCCTCTCCACTAAACTATCACAATTGCCCCCCACCTGCATCCACCTATTGCCTTCCCCCAGCCCTACCCCTCAATTTATCTCTCAGTCCCCTTCCCCCTCCACATTCCTGAAAGGTCGACTCTCCCGCTCTTCGGATGTTGCCTGACTGGCTTTTCCAGTGCCACATTTTTGACTATGACCCTCAAGCATCTGCAGTCCTCACTTTCTCTGAAATCTGACTGAGACAGAAAAGATTTACCAGGATGTTGCCAGGGTTGGAGGATTTGACCTATAGGGAGAGGCTGAACAGGCTGGGGCTGTTTTCCCTGGACTGTCAGAAGCTGAGGGGTGACCATCTAGAGGTTACAAAATTATGAGAGGCATGGATAGGGTAAATAGGCAAAGTCTTTTCCCTCGGGTCGGGGAGTCCAGAACTACAGGGCATAGGTTTAGAGTGAGAGGGGAAAGATATAAAAGAAACCTAAGGAGCAACGTTTTCACGCAGAGGATAGTATGTGTATGGAATGAGCTGCCAGAGGAAGTGGTGGAGGCTGGGACAATTTCAACATTTAAGAGGCATTTGGATGGGTATATGATTAGAAAGGGTTTGGAGGGATATGGGCTGGCTGCTGGCAGGTGGGACTAGATTGGGTTGGGATATCTGGTCAGCATGGACGGGATGGACTGAAGGGTCTGTTTCCCTGTTGTACATCTCTATGACTCTATAACTCCAGCTTTCAGCTATAGCAAAGAGAGATGTGACAGCTTTTCACAACCCCAGTAGCTTCCAACCTTGCTGAGACCCCATCTTACCTAAGATGGCGCTGTAAGTGGCAACTTATAAACTTTTCACTGAACTTATTTGAGTAATGTGACAATAAAGCTAATTTTAAAAAGATTGAGTGGAGGAGTAGAGAATCAACCAAAGGCCATACAAAAATAATACAAATTCTGAAAGAAAAGAGCTGAAAAAATAGAAAAAATATTAAACTTGGTTAGACAACAACTTCTCGTCCAAAGATATACAGGCTAGGTGGGTTGGCCACACCTAAAGAAATGCTGTATAATGTCCAGGGATGTGTAGGTTGTTGGATTGGCCATGGTAAAAACCCCATGCAGGGTTACAGGGTAGGGGTTTGGCTTAGGTGTGATGCTCTTCGAAGGTTTGGTGAGCTTAAAAGGTCTCTTTCGATACAGCAAGGATTCAATGTTGCCATTATTCTATTCATATAATAGCACACAATATTACAGCAGACTATCAAATGCTTCGTCAAAGTTAAATGTTTTACACAACATCTTAAAAGCAGAAAGGTAAAAAGCTTTTACAGAACATTTTAAAAGAAAAAAGATAAAAAGAAGCTTTAGAATCCAAGAGCTCAAGTACTAGGCAGCTGAAGGAACAACCATCCATGACTAAGCAATTAAAATTAGAGTTCTCAAGTGGCCAGTGTTAGGTATTCACACATATCACAGAGGGTTATAAAGCCGGAGAAGATAAGTGAGGAGTGAAGTCACGAAGTGATTTGAAAACAAGTAAAGGAGAGAACCAAGGCATTGGATTATTTACTAGAAAATTATTTACTAGAATATCAGAACCGAGGCAAAACCTATCTCGAATGACAATATCCAATGGCTCTTTTCTTTAAGTAATAGCCAGATAGACATCCTTAAAATTATAAAAGAGTTTGTTAGGATATACATAAGGAGGAGAGTTTTCCCTTGCAAAGGAGACCTTAACATATAGGATCAGAAACTGCTGGAAAAACACAGCAGGTCTGGCAACTATCAACCAGTTCTTCAGAACTGAAGTATCACTGAACCCGAAATGTTAAGTTCACTTTCTCACAGATGCTGCCAGACTTGTTGAGATTTTCCTGCAGTTTCTGCTTTTGTTTCTGATTCCCGGTCCCTGCAGACCGCTGGCTTTTATTCATTTCATAAAACACAAGTTGGTGGACTAGTAAATACAATAGTGAAGTCAGGAAGAACTTTTTAACAGAAAGAGTGATGAGAAAATGACACTCAGTCACAAGTAGTAATTGAGGCAATTAGCACAGTTGAACTTGAGAGAAAGTTAGAAAAAACAAATGAGGATGAAGGAAATAATGACAAGTAATGTGGATCAGACAAAGGTCGGAAGCACAAACACGGCTCCGTTAGGCCAAAAAGCCTACTTCTGTCATGCAAACACAATACACCCTTTTTATGTGGGTCAGTATCAAATGTTGTTGTATACTGTTTTCAAAGCTCCTTGGGATATTTTACAATGGTAAGGCATCATATAAATGCAAGTCACAGATGGTTCTGATGTAAAGCAATAGTTCTGTTCTTGTGCGATCTCGCGTTATAAGAAAATCAGGCAATAGCAGAGCCGTTTAAACTAATTGCGTTCTGGTCAATACAAATAAGGAAAGTTTGCAGTCTACAAATAATGGTCCAAATTCTTCAACTGAATTAAAACTAATTCGGGTTGAAGAAATGCACGTTACAGCAGAACTGACTGTACTGTAGTCATGAAATTATTCTTCACACTATTGCTGCACAGCAAAAGAGTGTGCATGACAGAAAGGTAGAGAATATCAAAGAGTGGCAGAGACAGAAAAACATCATATCTTTCAAGGAGGTGACTGAGATATGTTGATGAGAGTAATGTAGATGACATAGTCTACATGGACTTCAGTAAGGCCTTTGACAATCTCTCTCCTAACAAAAGTGGTTAAGAAGCTAAGAGTCCATGGGATCCAGTGCAATTTAGCTTTGTAACAAGAAGCACATAATAATAGTCAAAGGATCTTATTGTGACTGGAAGCCTGTGTCATACAACATGGTTTGGGCTAGGTCCCTTTCTGTTTGTAGTGTACATTAATGACCATGACATGAATGCTGGAGGTATGATCACTAAGTTCACAGCTAACACAAAAATGGTGGCATGGTAAATAGTGAGGAGAAAAGATTTACACGACAGCACGAAAAAGACAGGTTGGTCAGATGAGCAGATCAGTGGCAAATGGAATTTAATCCTGAAAAGTGAAATTGTGGGAGGCCTAAAATATAAAGGGAGTACACAATGATGGGGCCACAGGAAGTACAGAAAATTAGAGGGACCTTTTTGTGCATGTCCACACATCCCTCACAGCAGCAGGACAGTTAGAGAAAGTAGAATACAGGAAACTTGCATTCATTAGTCAAGGCATTGAATACAAGACCAAGGAGGTTATGATGGAACGAAGCATAATGTTAGGCCACAGCTGGAGTACTCTGTAGAGTCAGGTCCCCACGTTATGGCAAGAATGCCATTATACTTGTGAGGGTACAGAAGACATTCACAGAATGTAAATGGGCTAGAGCGATTCAGTTCTTAAGAGAAACTAAATGGGTTGGGGCTGTTTTTCTTCGAGCAGAGAAGGCTGAGGAGAGGTCTGATTGAGGTGTGTAAAGCTCTGAGAACATAGACAGGGTAGATAGGGAGAAACTTATCCCCTTAGTAGATGAGTCAATTAACCTGGGGCCTCAGTTTTAAGATTAGGAACAGGAAGTTTAAAAGGGATTGGAGAAATTATTTTTACACCCAGCGGATCGTCAGTGTTTGAAATTCATAGCCTAAAATGTTGGTAGATGTGGAATCCCTCATGACATTGAAAGATTATTTTGAGGAACACTTGAAACACCATAACATCCAAGGTTATGGGCCAATTGCTGGAAAATGGGAATAGAATAAACAAATATTGATGGTCATGATGGGTTGAAGCACCTTTTTCCGTGCTGTAAAATCTTTGACCCTGTTTAACCAACACTTCCACTTGCTCTTACTCACCCTAATCTTCCATACAACTAACTGTGTATGCCCCCTGTGCTGCCTGCTCATTTGCCTAGGATATCTCTCCACCTGCACCAAATGTAGCAGCTGTTTCAGCCATTTTCATCTCTCATAATAGTTGCCATTTTTTCATTTCAGGAGGAAAACAACCCATAATAGGGTAAAGTTAAAAACACACACCAGGTTATAGTCCGACAGGTTTATTTGGAATCACTAGCTTTCAAAGTGCTGCTTCACCAGGTGGTTGTGGAGCAGATTCTGTTTCATAATCACCTAATGAAGAAGCAGCTTCAAAAGCTAGTGATTTGAAATAAACCTGTTCGAATATAACCTGGTGTTGTGTGATTTTTAACTTTGTCCACCCCAGTCCAACACCAGCACCTCCAAATCATAAGAAGGTAGAATGTCAAGACAGGTGGGGGCTGTCTGACATTTAGCTTCTTACTTGTTCAACACCTACACCTCCACATCATTGAGTGACTGACTGTGTCCAAGTCTCTGGACTGATATATCAGAGGCTGCTCTTGACTTACTGTGCTAGGATCGATAGTCCAGAACTTGAGTATTTCTGAAAAAGAGAGACCTTTTGTTGAAGCTTTGCATCATTCACTCCCTGCACAATTAGAGTCCATTTGTCAACCAATTAACATCTCCTCGCATGCAGTATAATGCTGGCTTTGTCTTGAATTGATAATCTTGCAAGTTCTCCTGAAAAATGCATGATAAAACACTTTGACAAAATGTCTTTTTTTCCGCAATAACTTATTGTTCTTTGGTGACACACATTTGTCCATTTTATTAAATGTTTGATTTGCCCGTAAAAATACTTCAGGTTGTTTTGATGTCTCCTCATAATACTTAATATCAACTCATCAAAATTAACAATCAAATCTAATCTGGTGGATCAACTGAATAGTTGTCCAATCAAGTTTCATAGTTATTCTCACCCTCATTGAGATAGCATTCTGTGATGCCTTGTACAATTAACTCGAATACACTTTCTATAATTGTTCATTAAAGTTGCTTCAGATCTAATTTGATTAATCAATAAACCAATGTATGTAATGACCCATAGCCTGACTCCTAATTTTAAATTTATCAGTGACATGTTTCTCAAATTCCTTCGTGCCACTCGATAAGGAATCATCAAAATGCATTTATGATGAGATCTGAAAGTAGCCTATGATATAAATAAAATTTTACCCGATCTACATTTGGTTGACAACCTATTTTCAGCAAAATGTATCTCACTGAAGAATACCACATCCTGGAAGCATCATTCAAACTATAAACATATTTGTTTAGTTTCCATCGTTTTTCTCCTGCATCTGTTGCCTTAAGTTTCAGAAAAGTATCAACCTGCAGAAATGTGATTTTATGTCAACTGACCTACACTCCTGAAAATGTAGCCAAACTAATAACAATTTTAAGATTATTTTTCTCCAGCTGTAGTTGAATCCACCCAAACACCTGTCTCACCCACTCAGCTCTTTGAAACCCGTAGCCTTGTTTTATCCTTATAAATCTCATCAGCACAAATCCACCTGTGGGACAAAGCTGGGTAATCCTTAGATGGCACTTCCAAATAAACTCCAAACTGTCTCCTTATGTTAAAACTTCTGTCTCTCATTAGTATATCCTCCACTTTATTGACAGGCAGCATGAGGACTTCTACTTCCAGTTCTGTTTTGAGACAGTTTTGCAATCTTTATTTAATTGTGTAATGTATTCAAACTACAGACTTTACTTCTATTTTTAATATCTCTCAAGACCACCACTGCAAGATCTCCTTTTTTTTTTAAAAGATTTTTTATAGATTCACTACAGTATGGAATCAGGCCCTTCGGCCCAACAAGCCCATAATGACCCTTAGAAGAGTAACCCACCCAGCCCCATTCCCCATATTCACCCTAACTATGGGCAATTTAGCATGACCAATTCACCTAACCTGCACATCTTTGGATTGTGGGAGGAAACCGGAGCACCCAGAGGAAACCCACGCAGACACAGAGAGAATGTGCAAACTTCACATAGTCAGTTACCCAAGGCAGGAATCGAATCTGGGTCCCTGGCGCTGTGAGGCATCAGTGCTAACCACTGAGCCTCCATGCACTATTGGAAATTCTTTCTTGACTACATAACTATTTCTGACACATGATTTGGAGGTGTCGGTGTTGGACTGGGTGTATAAAGTTAAAAAAATCACACAACACCAGGTTATAGTCTGCAACAGGTTTATTTGGAAGCACCAGCTTTCGGAGCACTGCTCCTTCATCAGGTGGTTGTGGAGAACAAAATCGTAAGACACAGAATTTATAGTAAAAGTTTACAGTGTGATATGACTGAAATTATGTATTGAAAAAGACCTGGATTGTTTGTGAAGTCTCTCATCTGTTAGAATGACCATGTTGGTTTCAGTTCTTTCATATGTAAATCTCAGAACTTTTTTGAAGTTGCATTCTCAAGTGAACTTTAACAATAGGTGCCATGTCAGCCCAGATAATGCACTGAAGATGTTAGGTGGCCAATGTGAGGCTGCCTGTGCCCCAATGTTCAGACTGATTCTAATATAAAAAAGGGATTTACAGAATCTTACACGGATTCATGCAGTTTTTGAGCAAAATAAAATGTAATCCTGCAAGTACAAATTCACCCACAAACTTATATATATGTGTGTGTGCG
>NC_057719.1:5472512-5481391 GCF_004010195.1 Chiloscyllium plagiosum | reverse complement strand
TTATGTGTGTGCATGTGCGTGTGAGTGTAAAGGGGTATACATCTGTGAGAGGGTGAGTGTGGGAGTGTATATGTGAGTGTATGAGAGAGAGCTTGTGTATGAGAGGTCTGCATGAGTGTATGGGTCTGTAGGAGTTGACTTCTCTTCTGATTGAAGCGTGTGGTCTGACAAGTTGACGATCAACTTCTCCGCAGTGATAACATTTTGGAGTAGATTAGATTACATTACAGTGTGGAAATAGGCCCTTCGGCCCAACAAGACCACACCGACCCGCCGAAGCGCAACCCACCCATACCCCTACATTTACCCCTTACCTAACACTACGGGCAATTTAGCATGGCCAATTCACCTGACCTGCACATCTTTGGACTGTGGGAGGAAACCGGAGCACCCGGAGGAAACCCACACAGATACGGGGAGAATGTGCAAACTCCACACAGTGAGTCGCCTGAGGCGGGAATTGAACCCGGATCTCTGGCGCTGTGAGGCAGCAGTGCCGGAGGTGCCAGGGCGGGCTTGGTTACTGTTGCTGGTAATGCCAAGTTTATCCAGTTTCTTGTTCCTGGTGTGCATGTACGTGGTGTAGTTTTGTCACCTTGACTGTTTGGCAATGTCCCGTTACTGTACTGCTGCGTCCTGAATGCAGGCTAAGAATGTGAACTCCATCTTAATTTCAAGGTTGTGGCGCCTGCAGTGGAGTTGGTGCATGAAATGGTTGAGGAGTTTGCGAGAAGTGTGTTGGCAAAGTCTTTCTACATAGTCTGTGTTGTAGGTTGACTTGAATGGGTTCTTGATCTGTAATCCTTTTGGAATCTTTCTGACACAAGTCACTTTCAAACTCACTACTAGCATTTACACTGTGTTTTCTTACTTTCCACTATTTCATCCCAATTCTGTCAGTTCATGGACCTCACTTTTTACAGTTCTCACAATTCTCACTACTCTCTTTGATTAAAACTCATATACTCTACCAAACTTACATCTGCTTCGTGTAGCTAGATTTTTCATCTTTCAGATTTCAGGTGAGCTAACTTCAAGACAATTTGCCCTTTTTCCTAATGATATTTATTACCTAGTACTTTTAATACTGTCCAGCACTAATGAAAAATGTCAGATTTTATTACTTTATACATAATAGTTTGATGGGGAAATAGCAGAAAAATTAACTTTCCAAAAATATTGCCTTATCTTCCAAGCTAAGTTTCAACCTGAACTACATCTGCAGTACTTTGCTTTTGTTCAAGTTTCATTTACGCATTTTTCACAAAAGGTTTACTCAACGGCACAAGTATCTCACCAGATACTATACCAGCACTTATAAAATCAATTTCTCCAGCTATTTTTCATGGAGTTTATTTATTTATTGTCATGTTACTAAAATACAGTGAAATGTGTTGGAGAGTGTCACCATTCTCCAGGGCCATCTTAAAACATAGAAAAATAAACCAAAACATCAAACATAAAGGCAAAAAAAGAGAAATAAAGAAAAGGCGTTCAAATTTACGGTCCTTCTTGTCAGGTACTCCATCATGGGCCATGGGCCTGGTGGCCAGACATGAGTCCCCTTCACCACGCCACCACTACTGGAACAAAAGTCGCCACTCTTCAGTGCCATCTTGCCTCCACTTGCCAAGAAGAGTAACAGAACTCTTTACTCACCTCAAATATGTTATCTTTATCAAACCTAAACCTTTTCTTATTTTCCTCAACTTCATCAATCTTTGTGAATTCATAAATCAGCACCAGTCAAATTCCTAACCTTTACTGCCCAAGGCAATCATACCATAGTAACTTACACATGCTTTCAGTGACCTTTCACAACAGCTACTGGAATTTGGCTTTTCTGCTGAAAAGAAAGGCTTAATTTTTAATATTCACGTTTAGGCAATCATCCTTTTCTATCGTGCTAAATTCAGCAAATTCAGTTGATGAATTACAACTAACCACATACATAGGCATTTATTTATACAGATATACATTAAAACATAACACCTCTGAAATCCAACAACTACAGATTCCATCTATTCCTATTTAAAGCAGCATAAGTGAATCCCTAGCTGACATCCCCAGCTGCATATAATTAAACACAATCGAGTGAAACACACTGTTATATATACAGCCTTCCTCTGAAGTTATAAAGAGTGAACCATAGTACTACATGGTTTACCCATGATTACCTGTCTAGTTTTAAAATATTCACACATGTTGAGACACAGCTGATGGGCAGGTGGAACATGAGCCCAGGCCTTCTGTCCCAGAGGTAGGAAACAGTCAGAGCACCACAAGACCTAAAACTAGTTTATCGTATTCCTATGACTCGATATTGTACAATCAACAGGTTCTTTGCCGTACAATAAATATTCAAATTGAAATATCAATAACAAAAGTACCAATCATGTGTCATCACCATGATAAATGTGTCACAAACTGTTTTTTAGAAAACTGTCACTAATAAAAAGCCAGTGCAAACACTTCTAAGGGATTGACAAAAAAAGACCTGCTGGGGTGAAAGGTATAAATGCTATTGGTTACGTTCTGCAGCAACAAGCCAAAGGCCTGGACTAATGTACTGCAGACACATGTTCAAATCTCAATCCACTGGGAAATTTAAAATCGACTATTAACAAAGTTCATAATATAAACATTAACTGAAACCTCTGGATTAACTCCTCTGGACAACTAATGTCATTTAGGAAACAAAACTGCCATCCGCCCATTGCTGAGCTTTTAAGCTACTGCAGATTCTTAACCGACCTCTGAAATGACCTAGCAAATCACAAGAATTTATTTAAGAAAATAATTCACCACCACATATCCGAGGGCAATTAGGGATGGAAATTGGTAGAGACACCTCATCCTGTAAATGAATTGCAGTAAACTCATCGAGAAATTCTTAATTCAATTTTGTTCTATTAGACGAACATGACCGTCTCTTGCATTGGTCCCAAAGCAATGTTTTTATATTCCTTAACTTCATCAATCCTCACGAATTCATAAATCAGCATCCCGCAAATCCCCAAGCTCTACTAACCAGAGTTTCATACCACGGTAACTTATACTTGCTTTCAGCCATCTTCCACAATGGCTACTAAAATTTGCATTTCAGTTGAGCAGAGACTAGATACATTCAAATAGCACTTAACTTATCAATAGAAGTTATAATCTCTACCTTGAAATAAGCATCAGTGCCTAGCAATTATTTCATAAAATAGCAACTTAAGAGTCATAGAATCATAGAGACGTACAGCACGGAAACAGACCCTTCGGTCCAACTCGTCCATGCCAACCAATCTAGTCCCACCTGCCAGCACCCAGCCCATATCCCTCCAAACCCTTCCTATTCATATACCCATCCAGATGCCTTTCAAATGTTGCAATTGTACCAGCCTCCACCACTTCCTCTGGCAACTCATTCCATACACATACCACCCTCTGCATAAAAATGTTGCCCCTTAGGTCTCTTTTATATCTTTCCCCTCTCACCCTAAACCTATGCCCTCTAGTTCTGGACTCCCCAACCCCAGGGAAAAGACTTTGTCTATTTATCCTATCTATGCCCCTCATGATTTTATAAACCTCTAAGGTCACTCCTCAGCCTCCGATGCTCCATGGAAAACAGCCCCAGCCTATTCAAGCTCTCCCTATAGCGCAAATCCTCCAACTCTGGCAACATCCTTGTAAATCTTTTCTGAACCATTTCAAGTTTCACAACATCTTTCCAATAGGAAGGAAACCAGAATCGCACGCAATATTCCAACAGTGGCCTAACCAATGTCCTGTACAGCCTCAACATGACCTCCCAATTCCTGTATTCAATACTCAGACCAATAAAGGAAAGCATACCAATTGCCTTCTTCACTATCCTATCTACCTGAGACTCTAATTTCAAGGAGCTATGAACCTGCACTCCAAGGTCTCTTTGTTCAGCGACACTCCCTACGACCTTACCATTAAGTGCATAAGTCCTGCTAAGATTTGCTTTCCCAAAATGCAGCACCTCACATTTATCTAAATTAAACACCGTCTGCCACTTCTTAGCCCATTGGCCCATCTGAGGTAACCTTCTTCACTGTCCACTACACCTCCAATTTTGGTGTCATCTGCAACTTTACTAACTATATCTCTTATGCTCGCATTCAAATCATTTATATAAATGATGAAAACTTCTAGTAAGGAACAATGTGGTACCTATTGCAAGCTCATCTCCATACAATTTAAAACAGAAGCCAACAGGAGCGGTTATTTAATAATTGCTGAAATATTTAACATCAACCCAAATTTGAAGACTGCTGTGGCAAGAAATTAATTACTTACTTTTCAGTCAGCATAAGTATTCAGAAGATAACACTATCAAAACTAGTCAATGGGAGAGTGTATTCTTCGATTAAATTCCTCAAGGACAAACCGACATTTAATAAACTGCAATGAAATATGTTCAGCTAATCCTAGCTGCAGTTTTTTTTCAGATATCAAGTAGGTTCTACCAACACTGACCATCTCTTATCATTCACAGTTCAAGCCTAGATGATTATTTGTCCATTAACATTCATGACCTAGCCACTCCCTCTAATCTTAGATGGCGCTACCAAATCTTCTTCACTGCACCTGCATTCCAAAATGCTTTAGCTTCCTCTTTTGTGCCAAATATATCTAACCAGCCATCGCAATAAATTTATTGCCACAAAATACACATTCACAGTGACTCCCATTTCTGAAGTCAACGCGCTCCTGGATTAGATATATAAAAATAGCCTGTCCATTGAGGCATTGCTTCTTACTTCTAAACCCTTACTCTCTCTCCCATCATTTTTCATCCTCTTTCCTAGTATTGAAGCCATATTTTTACAAGCAGTGGTCCCCAGGACTGTCTTTTTCTCCTTCATGATTTGGAGGGGCCAGTTTTGGACTGGGGTGGACAAAGTTAAAAATCTCACAACGCCAGGTTATAGTCCAACAGGTTTATTTGGCGGGACTAGCTTTTGAAGCACTGCTTCTTCATCGGGTGGTTGTGATGAACTACCTGATGAAGAAGCAGCACTTCGAAAGTGTGGAAGAAAAAAAAACACTCTGCCTGCCCACTACTTGTTCACAGAAACCATGTCTGTTCTTCACAAAACACAGCACATCCATAATACCTCAACTTGACCACAACCAGCTCAGGAACTAAACAGCAAAACAAGACATTACCTGAACAGCTTCCAGACTGAAAGAATAGATGATCTGATAACAGGCCTCCTACCTCACAATAGCATCACTGCTCCTGCAGCCCTGAGGGCAACCCCAGTGTCTCAGGTACTAAAGCCCCACAAAGCCTACCTAGAGAGTGGAAAAAGTTAAAAATCACACAACACCAGGTTATAGTCCAACAGGTTTAATTGGAAGCACACTAGCTTTTGGAGAGACGCTCCTTCATCAGGTCGCTCCGAAAGCTAGTGTGCTTTCAATTAAACCTGTTGGACTATAACCTGTTGTTGTATGATTTTTAACTTTGTACACCCCAGTCCAACACCGGCATCTCCAAATCATGACTACTATAGACAGAGTGGCACCCAGATACCTGACAAGAATGCACACCACCTTGCAGATCCATTGAAACCAGGATACTGGACATTAGCTGATGAAGGGCTTTTGCCCGAAACATCGATTTTCATGTTTCTCGGATGCTGCCTGACCTGCTGTGCTTTTCCAGCACTACTCTGATCTAAACTACTGGACATTAGCACCTGCTCTAGCAGTGGAATGGAAGCTCCTGTAACAATTATTACCTGATTGCTACTACCGGACAACCAATTGTTTTCCATTGAATGTAATTTACTTCATATTGTCTTGTAATTAACACTACACCACTGTAACGCTATAAAAACTGTCTGTATCTGCAGCTTGGGGAATAGAATCCTTTACCTAACTGAGCACAGTCTGTTCTGGACCAGTCCTGTCAATTTCTCTTCCCCATGATATAGTGCGAAATAAACCAGTATTTGTCAATTTCACAAGATCTGCGCTTGGCCTCTATTTATAATTGGATAATTCTCTGACTGAAAGCTAGTGCCTCCAAATAAACCTGTTAGACATGTTGTGTGATTTTTATCATCTTTTCCTTCAAAGCTGTAAATGCTCCATGGAGTATTTTCTTCTTGATGCATACATAGAAACATAGAAGAGGAATAGCCCATTCAAGCCTACTCTGACATTCGATATGATTAGGGCTGAATGTCCAACTCAATACCCTGTTCCCACTTCCTCTCCATTCAACATATCTGCATTAATATTAAAACATCACACTGGTGAGAGAAAGTGATTAGGAAACATGGGTCTCAACTACTTTAAGCCTTTCTTCATCTTGGAATTTAAACACTTTTAAAACAAAGCATTAGAACCACTCAAGCATGACCTCCTGACTTAACTTGCAGATATCTTCATGATGAATCATAACAATTTAAATTTATAGAATGCATGCAAATGCTTATAAACCATAAAGGCAGAAATCAGGAAAGATGACAAAAAGCTTAATCAGAGGTGGGTTTGGGGAGCATCTTAAAAAGAGGAGATAGAGAAAGTTTCGTGAAGAAATTCCAGAGTTCTGAGCCAAAGCAACTGAAGGCACAACCGACCTAAGTGGTGTGATTAAAATTAGGGATATGTAGCAAATCAGAATTGGACTGCAGGAATTGTGAAGGCTTCTGTGACTGGTGAAGCTTACACAGATAGGAGACAAGGCAATGTAGAGTATCTCAGTTCCAAAGAATGGCCACTAAACTCAAAACGTTAACTCTGCTTTCTGTCCACAGATGTTGCGAGACCGGAGTTTCTCCAGCATTTTTGGCTTTGTATCAGACTTTCAGTATCCATAGTTCTTTATTTTAGTTCAAGGCTACAGAGAGATTTGAAGACAAGGATGAGGATTTTAAGTTAAGATTTTGTCACATGGAGAGCCAGAGAACAATGGTAAGCAGTGGGGTGATGAGTGACTAAGATTCGACGCAAGTTAAAATACTGAAAGCAGAGTTGCAGATGCGCAGACACTTATATTGGGTGGAAAACAGAAGACCAGCCAGGACAGCATTGGAAGCCTCAAGTCTAATTGTGACAAAAAGGTATCAATGAGGATTTTAGCATCTCATAAGGTGAGGGAAGGTCAACTCATGTTGAGCAATGTTCATTACGGTGTAAGTAGATGATCAAAAACCCACTGAACTTTAAAGAAAACCCCAAATTTGTGAACAGCCTTGTTCAAATACGACAGAAACTAAATTTGGAAATGGTAAACTGGGAATGGAATTTGTGACAGGAATCGAAGACAATGGCTTTAGCCTTTCCAATATTTAGCCGAAGGATTTTTTTGCTTATCCAATAGTGTATGTCAGATAAGCTTTGTGACAATGAAGTGAGATGAACTAAAAAAAATTATACAACCATACAGGTGAAACATGAAATGGTTTTGGATTATATTGTCAAAGGTAGAATGTAGTTGAGAAAAACAGGGATAAAGACTGGATCCTTGTGTAAATTTACAAGTGACTGAAAGAAGTGAAAAGAGATGCCATTACAAGTAATTCTCTGGCTATGATTAGATACATAAGCAGGGAACCAAGCTAAGTTCAACTACTTGGCCAATACCTAGCAACCTTGATGGCCTTTGCATTTTGGTCTTAACAATATAGGCATTGTATTATTTTTTAAAAAAGGCTGTTGTGGTATCTAGTTCCATAAATTACTCAATGCTCCTTCATTTATTATGAGTCCATATCATATGTTTCCCAGGATAGTTTATTATGGATACAACAAGGGATCAGGCTATTTTCAATCTGGTGACATGTAATGAGGCATGTTTAATAAATGAATGCAGAGTACAAGATTCCCTAGGAAACAGTGACCGTAAAATGGTAGAATTTAACATTCAGTTTGAGAGGTTGTATCTTGGGTCAGGAGCAATTGCACTAAGTTTAATTGCAGGTAATAACAATGGAATGAGGGCAGAGCTGGCTGGAGAAGGATTTTATCAGTAAAGACAGTTAAGGAACAATGGGGAGATTTGAAAATAGCTCATGTTTCACAGCAAAAAGATATTCCAGTCAGGAAGAAAAAAAAATCTTGAGAAGGAGATGAGCCAACCATGCTTAGCCAGAGAAGTTAAGGATAGCATCAAACTGAAAGAAAAAAATGCATAATGTTACAAAGATTAATGATAAATTAGAGTCATAGAATCATAGAGATGTACAGCATGGAAACAGACCCTTCGATCCAACCCGTCCATGCTGACCAGATATCCCAACCCAATCTAGTCCCACCTACCAGCACCCAGCCCATATCCCTCCAAATCCCTCCAATATCCATCCAAATGCCTCTTAAATGTTGCAACTGAACCAGCCTCCACCACTTCCTCAGGCAGCTCATTCCATACACTTACCACCCTCTGCGTGAAAACGTTGCCCCTTAGGTCTCTTTTATATCTTTCCACTCCACCCTAAACTTCCACTCTCACACTAAACCTATTTCCTCTAGTTCTGGACTCCCCGACCCCAGGGAAAAGACTTTATCTATTTATCCTATCCATGCCCCTCATAATTTTGTAAACCTCTATAAGGTCACCCCTCAGCCTCCGACGCTTCAGGGAAAATAACCCCAGCCTGTTCAACCTCTCCTATAGCTCAAATCCTCCAGGCACCTCACCTGGCAACATTCTTGTAAATCTTTTCTGAACCCTTTTAAGTTTCACAACATCTTTCTGATAGAAAGGAGACCAGAATTGCACGCAATATTCCAACAGTGGCCTAACCAATGTCCTGTACAGTCGCAATATGACCTCCCAACTCCTGTACTCAATACTCTGACCAATAAACAAAAGCATACCAAACGCCTTCTTCACTATCCTATCTACC
>NC_057719.1:5444014-5471004 GCF_004010195.1 Chiloscyllium plagiosum | reverse complement strand
TTAAGTATACTCCTACTTCCTTTATACTCTAAGGATTCACTCGATCTATCCAGTCTATACCTGACATATGCTTCCTTCTTTCTCTTAACAAAACCCTCAATTTCTTTAGTCATCCAGCATTCCCTATACCTACCAGCCTTCCCTTTCACCCTAACAGGAATATACTTTCTCTGGATTCTTGTTACCTCATTTCTGAAGGCTTCCCATTTTCCAGCTATCCCTTTACCTGCGGACATCTGCCTCCAATCAGATTTCGAAAGTTCTTGCCTAATATCGTCAAAATTGGCCTTTCTCCAATTTAGAACTTCAACTTTTAGATCTGGTCTATCCTTTTCCATCACGATTTTAAAACGAATATAATTATGGTCGCTGGCCCCAAAGTGCTCCCCCACTGACATCTCAGTCACCTACCCTGCCTTATTTCCCAAAAGTAGGTCAAGTTTTGCACCTTCTCTAGTAGATACATCCACATAGTGAATCAGAAAATTGTCTTGTATGCACTTAAGAAATTCCTCTCCATCTAAACCTATAACACTATGGCAGTCTAGTCTATGTTTGGAAAGTTAAAATCCCTTACCATAACTACCCGACTATTCTTACAGATTGGGAACATCTTAAAAGTAACAGAAGATAACTAATAAAATCATAAAGAGGGAGAAAATAAACTTCCAGGGTAGACTTGCAAATAATATCAAGGTAGGCAGCAAGAGCTTCCTTAAATTAAAAAATGTTTAGAGACGCCAAAGTGAAACTAAGTCCTTAGAAAATTAGGCTGGGCAAGAAATAGTGGGGAACCAGAAAATGGTGGGGGGGGGGGGGGGGGGGTTGAACAAATGTTTTGAGTCAGTCTTAATAATAGAAGACACTTTCCAAAATTACTAAATATTCAAGGGGGAAAAGGAGGAGAGGAAATACAAGTAACTACGACTACAGAAAAAGTGCTAGGAAAACTAACAAAATACTTTCATTTTTTAGTAAGGGAACTAAGCAGGGATGGCAGTGCAATGTTCCTCCTGTGGGATGTTTGAGGTGAGGGACATCATTAGTGTCCCAGCTGAGTAAACCTGCATTCCTATACCAGCACCTTAAAAACCGAGTTTGGGAACTGGAGCTGGAACTGGAACTGGATGAACTCAGGATCCTTCGGGAGGCAGAGAGTGTTATAGATGAAAGCTACAGGGAGTTAGTTACTCCCAGAAATGAAGATGCTTGGATGACTGTTAGAAGGGGTAAGAAGCAGTCAGTGCTGGGATCCCTGTGACCATTCCCCTACATAACAAGTGTACCATTTTGGATGTTGCTGGGAGGAATGAATTACCAGGGACAAGCCATGTATACAGGTCTCTGGCACAGAGACCGTCCCAGTTGCTGAGAAGGGAATGGGGGAAGAGGAATACAGCATTAGTTACTGGGGACTCCATTGTGAAGGAGACAGTTTGGAGGTTCTGTGGGAACAAAAGAGACTCGCGGTTGGTGTGTTGCCTCCCAGGTACCAGGGTCCATGATGTCTCGGATAGTGTTTTTGGGATCCTTAAAAGGGGAGGGGGAGCAGCCCCAAGTCATGGTCCATATAGGCACCAACAACATAGGCAGGAAAAGGGATGGGGATGTAAGGCAGAAATTCAGGAAGCTAGGGTGGAAGCTTAGAGCTAGAACAAACAGAGTTTTATCTGTGGTTTGTTATCCATGCCACATGAGAGCAAGATGAGGAATAGGGAGAGACAGCAGTTGAACACGTGGCTACAGGGATGGTACAGGAGGGAGGAATTCAGATACCTGGATAACTGGGGTTAACTCTGAGGTGGATGGGACCTCTACAAACGGGATGGTCTACACTGAACCAGAGGAGTACTAATACCCTGGGGGAAAAATTTGCTAATGCTCTTCGGGAGGATTTAAGCTAATTCAGCAGGGGGGTGGAAACTTGAATTGTAGCTCCAGTGAACAGAAGGTTGAGAAATGTGAAGTCATGAATAAGGGTTTAAGGTCACAGGAGTGTACCGGTAGGCAGGAAGGTTTTATAGATAAAAGCTTCAAAGCCAGGAGCATCCAGCCTAAGGTGGGTGAACTTGCAGCATGGGTTGGTACCTGGGACTTCAATGTTGTGGCAAGTTTGGAGACATAGATAGAGTAGAGACAGGAATGCTTGCTGCAGGTTCTAGGGTTTAGATGTTTCAGTAAGATCAGGGAAAGTGGTCCATTCCCGACTGCGCACTTCAAGCTGATGGTTTTTCTATCCATCGTATGGACCATACAGTATCTTCAGGTAAGACAAAGGTTAGAGGGGTTTCCTTTTTAATCAATAACTTGTAGTGCATGGACATTGCAACCCTGGGCAGCCATTGCTCCCCAAACCCTGAATTCCTCACCATCAAAGGCCACCCCTTCTATCTACCATGGGAATTTACCGCTGCTATACCAACTACTGTGTACATTCCGCCACAAGCAAATGTTGAGGAAGCTCTGGATGTGCTGTACACCACCACCAACACCCTGGAGATGGAACACCCCAAGCCCTGTTTATTGTAACTGGTGACTTCAATCAGGCCTATCTAAGAAAGGTATTGCCCAAGTACCACCAGAACATTACCTGCCCCACCAGGGGCCTGAACATTTTAGACCACTGCTGCACCACCTACACTACCCTCATTTCAGAAAATCCAACCACAATGCTGTGCTTCTTCTCCTGGCTTACAGGCCAAAAGCTCAAGCAGGAGACCCCCTCGCGGATACAGGTCCAGTGCTGGTTGGAAGAGGCAGAGGATCAACCCCGAGGCTGTCTGGAATCAGCTGATTGGGCTATGTTCAAACAGTCTGCAGGTACCTTGGACAAGTACACCACCACCGTCACAGACTTTATCAGCAAGTGTGTGGAGGACTGCATACTGAGGAAGTCAATCTGTGTGTTCCCACAGGAACTCCTGGATGAATCAGAACAGACAGAACCTGCTAAAAGCCAGGCGTGAGGTCTTCAGATCAGCAGACCCACTCAAATATAAGGAATCCAAGTATGACCTTCACAGAGCCATTAAGACAGCCAAGGACCAATACCGATCCAAACTAGAGACCCAGACAGACACCCGGCGACACTGGCAAGGACTGAATGACATCACATGTTCAAAAAAGAGACAGTGCAAGATAGCAGACAATGACACATCCCTCCCACATTGTCTCAACACCTTCGATTTTCGCTTTGAGCAGAATTTCAGCGGAGAGGTAACACCTATTCTGACAAGTCCTGACGAACCTATCCCAACAGTCACTGCATCAGAGGGCAGATCAGTTTTCTTTCATGTGAATCCAAGGAAAGCGATGGGACCAGACGGAGTACCAGGCCGTGCACTCAGAGCATGCGCAGATTCAACTGGCAGAGGTCTTCTCGGACACCTTCAACCTCTCCCTGCAGCAGGCCACTGTCCTTGCCTGTTTCAAGAGGGCCAGCATCATCCCTGTGCCTAAGAAGGCTCATGCAACATGTCTCAATGACTACCGTCCAGTGGCCCTAACTTCGGTGGTCATGAAGTGCTTTGAAAGATTGGTCATGGCATTAATCAACTCCAGCCTCCCTACTAAACTTGACCCACTCAAATTTGCATATTGGACCAACAGATCCACGTCGGGTGCCATATCACTTGCCCTTCCACTCCTCCCTAGAACATCTTGAGACAAGAATAGCTATGTAAAAATCCTACTCATTGACTGCAGTTCAGCCTTCAATACTATTATCCCCTTGAGACGGATTACTAAACTTACTGATCTCAGACTAAGCCCCACTCTCTGCAACTGGACTTTAATGTTTCCTGACCCACAGGCCACAATCAGTGAAGATTGAGGAGAATATTTCATCCTCACTGGAGTCCCCCAGGGGTGCGTACTCAGCCCCCAACTGTACTCACTGTATACTCATGACTGTGTGGCCAAATACCACACTAATGCCATTTACAAGTTTGCTGATGACACCACCATAGTCAGTTGAATCTCAGATGGCGACGAAACAGACATCACACGGGAGGTGAAAGACCTGGAAAAATGGTGCATTGAGAACAACCTAGCTCTCAATGCCGGCAAAACCAAAGAACTCATTATTGACTTTTGGCAAGATATTACTCATGCCCCCCCTACACATTAACAGCACAGAGGTGGAATGAGTGGACAGTGTCAAGCTCCTGGAGTGGTCAGCCACAACGAGCTTTCTTGGACTCTTCATGTGGATGCAAAGGCCCAACAACGTCTCTTCTTCCTCATGCAGCTGAGGAAGTTTGGCATGACAATGAATACCCTTGCCAACTTTTATAGGTGTGCCATTGAGAGTATTCTGTCTGGATGTATCATTACCTGGTATGGCAACTGTACCATTCAAGATCAGAGACAGTTACAGAGAGTGGTGAACTCGGCCCGGACAATCACAAAGATCAACTTCCTATCTATAGAAACCATCTACCAGACCCGCTGTCAAGGAAAGGCCTCCAGCATTCTCAAAGATCCATCCCACCCTGGCAATGCTTTTTGACAACCTCTATCATCAGGGAGAAGTATAGAAGCCTGAACACACACACACCAGCCGGTTTCGAAACAGTTTCTATCCGACTGTTGTTAGAATACTGAATGGACTCAAACTCTTAACATTCGCCTGTACCTGTTTTTTGTTTTTGCTGCTGCTAACTTATTATTTACTTATCTATGCTACTTAACTATGTGATCTGCCTGTATTGCTCACAAGACAAAGCTTTTCATTGCGCCTCGGTACACTTGACAATAAATTCATTTCAATTCAAAAGATGAGGAGGTGTGGCATTGTTAGTCAAGAATAGTACTGCGGTGGCAGAAAGAACGTTTGATGAGGATCGTCTATGGAGGTAGTGTGGGCTGAGGCTAGAAACAGGAAAGGTCACCCTGTTGGGAAGTTTCTGTAGGCCTCTAAAGAGTTCCAGAGCTGTAGATGCAAAGATGATTCGGGATAGAAGCAAAAGTAAGAGGATAGTTGTTATGGGGATCTTTAACTTTCCAAATATTGACTGGAAACGCTATAGTTCATGAACTTTAGATGGGTCAGTTTTTGTCCAATGTGTGCAGGAGGGTTTCCTGACATATTATGTAGATAGGCCAACAGGAGGCGAGGGCACATTGGATTTGGTACTGGGTAATGAACCAGGCCAGGTGTTAGATTTGGAGGTAGGTGAGCACGTTGTTGATAGTGACCACAATTTGGTTACATTTACTTTAGCAATGGAAAGGGATAGATATATAGTGCAGGGCAAGAGCCACAGCTGGGGAAAAGGCAATTATGATGTGTTTCAGCGAGATTTAAGATGCATTGGATGGGGAAGGAAACTGCAGAGAATGGGTACAATTGAAATTTGGAGCATGTTCAAGGAACAACTACTGTGTGTCCTTGATAAGTATGTACTAGTCAGGCAGGGACGAAATGGTCGAGCGAGGGAACAGTGGTTTACTAAAGATGTTGAAACTTGTCAAGAGGAAGAAGCAGACTTAAAGATGAGATGTGAAGGCTCAGTTAGGGCACTTGAGAGTTACATGTTAGCTAGGAAGGACTAAAGTGAGAGCGAAGAAGAGCCATAAAGTTTTCTATAGGTATGTTAGGAATAAAGGAATGACTAGGATAAGATTAGGGCCAATCAAGGACAATAGTCGGAAGTTATATGTGAAGTCCGAAGAGATAGGAGAGGCGCTAAATGAATATTTTTCGTTACTATTCACACTAAAAAAAATAATGTTGTCGAGGAGAAAACTGAGATACAATATATTAGACTAGATTGGATTGAGGTTCATAAGGAGGAGGTGTTAGCAATTCTGCAAAGTGTGATAAGTCCTGTGGGCCGGATGGGATTTATCCTAGGATTCTCTGGGAAGCTAGGGAAGAGATTGCAGAGCTTTTGGCTTTGGTCTTTACGTCATCATTGTCTACAGGAATAGTGCCAGAAGACTGGAGGATAGCAAATGTAGTCACCTTGTTCAAAAAGGGGAGTAGAGACAACCCTGGTAATTATAGACCTGTGAGTATTACTTCGATTGTGGGCAAAGTTTTGGAAAGGATTATATGAGATAGGATTTATAATCATCTAATAAGAAATAATTTGATTAGGGATAGTCAACACAGTTTTGTGAAGGGTAGGTTGTGCCTCACAAACCTTATTGAGTTCTTTGAGAAGGTGACCAAACAGGTGGATGAGGGTAAAGTTGTTGATGTGGTGTGATTTGAGTAAAGTATTTGATAAGGTTCCTCAAGGTAGGCTATTGCACAAAATACAGAGGCATGGGATTAAGTGATGTAGCGATTTGGATCAGGAATTGACTAGCTGTAAGAAGACAGAGGATGGTGGTTGATGGGAAATGTTCATCCTTCAGTTCAGTTACTAGTGATGTACGGCAAGGATCTGTTTTGGGGCCACTGCTGTTTATAATTTTTCTAAATGACCTGGATGAGGGCTTAGTGGATGGGTTAGTAAATTTGCAGATGACACTAAGGTCGATGGAGTTGTGGACAGTGCGGAAGGATGTCACAAGTTACACAGGTACATAGATAAGCTGCAGAGCTGTGCTGAGTTTAATGCAGAGAAGTGTGAGGTGATTCACTTTGGAAGGAGTAACACGAATACAGAATACTGGACTAATGGTAAGATCCTTGATTTGGAGGTGCCGGTGTTGGACTGGGGTGTACAAAGTTAAAAATCACAAAACACCAGGTTATTGTGCAACAGTTTTATATTGGAAGCACTAGCTTTCGAAGCACTACTCCTTCATCAGGTGATTGGTAGTGTGGATGAACAGAAAAATCTCGATGTCCATGTACATACATTCCTGAAAGTTGCCACTCAGGTTGATAGGCTTGTTAAGCAGGCGTACATTGTATTAGCTTTTATTGGTAGAGGCATTGAATTTTGGAGTGATGAGGTCATGTTGCAGCTGTACAAAACCCAGGTGTGGCCATACTTGGAGTTTTGCGTGCAGTTCTGATCGCCGCATTATAAGGAGGATGTGGAAGTATTGGAAAGGTTGCAGAGGATATTTACCAGAATGTTGCCTGGTATGGAGGGAAGGTCTTATGAGGAAAGGCTGAGGGACTTGAGGCTGTCTTTGTTAGAGAGAAGAAGGTTAAGAGGTGACTTAGAGGCATACAAGATGATCAGAGAATTAAATAGGGTGGACCCTATAGTGATGACTAGCACAAGAGGACACAGCTTTAAATTGAGAGGTGATAGATATAAGACAGATGTCAGAGGTAGGTTCTTTACTCAGCAAGTAGTCAGGGTGTGGAATGCCCTGCCTCCTACAGTAGTGGATTCACCAACATTAAGGGCATTGAGATGATCACTGGATAAATGTACGGATGATAAAGGAATAGTGTAGGTTAGGGCTTTGGATTGGTTTCACAGGTCAGCGCAACATCGATGGCCAAAGGGCCTGTTCAACACTGTCATGTTCTATGTTCGATGATAAGTCCTTGTACTTGATAGAATGCATCCTCAAAGATTAAAGGAGGTAGCTACAGAGATGGTGGATATACCAAACATAATATTCTCGAAATTCTTAGGTTTTGGAAAAGTCCCAGAGGATTGGAAAACAGCCAATGTAACATCTTTATTTAAAAAGTGAAGAAGACAAAAGCAGGTAACTCTAGGTCAGTTAGCTTAACAGCTGATTGGGAAAATGTTAGAGTTTATTGTCATGAAAGTCATAGCAGCGCATTTAAACAGAATTAGCATGGCCTCTTGAAGGGAATTATCCCTGACAAATTAATAGAGTTCTTTGAGATGGTAAAAAAGGATAGATAAAGGGGAAGCAGTGGATGTAACATATATGGATCTTCAGACATTGTTAAATGAGGTAGTACACATTAGGCTACTTAATAAGAGCCCATGATGATGATGGTAACTTATTGGTATGGAGTGAGGATTGGCTCACTAATACTAGACAGAGAGTTGAGATAAGGAGGACATTTTCAGGATGGTTGCCTGCAACTACTGGTGCACCAGTGCTGCGGTCAAAATTATTTACAACATATCCAATTTGCCTGCGTGGACCAGATATCCCATCTAGTCCCATTTGACAGCACCTGGCCTGTATCCCTCTAAACCTTTCCAATTCATATATCCATCCCAATGCCTTTTCAATGTTGTAATTGTACCCGCCTCCTCTGGCAGCTCGTTCCATACACATGAACAAGTTGGACCGAAGGGATTGTTTCTGTGCTGTATGACTCTATGATTCTAAATATTAATGACTTGGGTAAGCAAAGAGAATGTACCATAGCAAGTTTGCAAATGACACAGAAATAGGTGAGAAGGCAAGTAGAAAGAGTCTGTGGAGGAATACCGACACATTAAGAGACTGAACAACAACTCGGTAGATGGAATGCAATGTAGAAAAATGCAAGGTTATGCACTTTGGTGGGAAGAATAGAGGAGATGAATATGATTTAAAGGAGAATGATTGCAGATTTGGATTTGGAAGTCTTCATCCAAGAATCACAAACATCTAGCATTCAAGTTCAGCGGTAATAAGAAAGTCAAATGGAACGATGGTTAGCATTCCAAACTGAATGGAGTATGATGATAGGGAGGAGATTTTACTAAAACTACAGAAAGCACCAATCAGATCAAAGCTGGAACAATAAAGGTACTAGCTATGGGCCCTTTATCTGAGGAAAGATACACTAGCATTGGAGGTAGTCCAGAGAAGGATCACTCAGCTGGGGTCAGATATGGATGTCCAGTCATATGAGGAGACAGCATAAGGTAGGCCTGTGCCCATTGGAATATGGAATAATGAGAGGTGACCTTATAGAAACATACAAGATCCTTAGGGGACTTGAGTTGATGTGGAAAGGCTGTTTCTCCCGTGGGATAGTCGAGAACCAGAAGGCACAATCTCAGAATAAGGGATTGCATATTTAAGATGGAGATGAGGACTTTTTTTTCTCACAGAGGGTAGTGATTCTGTGGAATGTTTTACTGCAGGGGACTGTCGAGGCTGGGTCATTAAGAAAATTCAACATCAAGATAGAGTTTAAATCAGCATGGGAATCAAGGGTTATGAGAAAGGAGGAAAGTGAATTTTAGGATTATAGATCAGCTCTTATCTCATTGAATGGTGAAGCCAACTAGATTGGGTGAATGTCCTACTTCTTCTCCTATATCTTATGTCTTATTACTACATGCTAGTGATGTCATAACATTTTATTCCAGGACTCCCAGTTGCTGTGGCGACATGGACTTTTGCATGCATGTTATAGTCTGTGGACAGTGAAGGCAGAAATTACAACCTTATTTTCATTATATAGCTCATAAGGAATCTCTCTTGGTTGCCATTGTATTGTAAGGATTTTCAGGTTGATAATTATCCTATTTGGCCACATTCTGAAAGCACCTCTCTTGGCATCAACTCCTGAGGTAGTACTTGAAACCAGAGATTCTCACTCAGAGGCATGGATTCCTGACCTGCAAGCCACAATCAGTAAGGATAGCGATAACACCTCCTCCATAATAATCCTCAACATCAGTGCCCCACATACTCAGCCCCTTAAGATACTCCTTATACACTCACGACTGTGTGGCCAAATTCAAGTCTAACTCCATTTACAAATTTGCTGATGACACCACTGTAGTAAATCAGATCTCAAACAAGACAGAATACATGAAAGATATGGACAGACAGCTTAGTGGCATGATTTAAAGAAAACAATTTCTCCCTCCGTGTCAGCAAAATGATGGATCCAGTCATTGACTTCAGTACACTGCTTTTCTGTATCAATGACAAGTGGTGGAGATGATCAAGAGCTTCAAGTTTCTTGCAGTAAATATCACCAACAATCTGTCTTAGTCCATCCACGTCCATGCTGCAGTCAAGAGGCCATATCAGCACTGCTACTTCCTCAGAAAGTTGACATGTCCACAATGACTCTTTCCAATTTTAATTCATGCACCATAGAAAGCATCCTATCCAGATGCATCACAACTTGGTTTGGCAACTGCACTGCCCTAAACCGCAAAAAGTAACAGAGCTGTGAACACACCCCAGTCCATCATGAAAACCAGTTTTTTTTCCATTGACTCCATCTACACTTCAGGCTGCCTCAGGAAAGCAGCCAACATAATCAAAGATCACTCCCATCGCGATTATACTCTCTTCCTCCCTCTTCCATTGGGCAAAAGGTACAAAAGTTTGAAAACATATACCAATAGATTTAAGAACAGCTTCTTCCCTGCTGTTATATGAGACTTATGAATGGACCTCTCATACATTAGATTTCATCTTTCTCTGTATCTTCTCTGTAGCTATATTCTTCTGCATTATGTTCTAATACCCTGATGTACTTATGTAAGGTATGATTTGTCTGGATAGCATGCAAACCAATACTTTTCACTGTATCTCAGTACACGTGACTATAATAACAAATTAAATCAAAATACTACTTATTGCACCACAAGACCTCAATATTACATAACAAATTCAAAACTGAAGAGCAACTTTTTAGCATCACAAAAGATTAGCGTAATACTTGTTCAATAACTATGATTATGCTTAAAGATTTGATAAAGTGTGTATAGTTGCTAACCACTAACATGCTTCTTTGAATTTACTAATGTTTTATGAGATTGTCAGAAGGATGAAGGGTGGCAAAAATACTGACATCCTGTGTCAGGTAGCATAACGTAAAGCATCACTCATGTTTAATCTGGATAGAAATAAACTTGTGGTTGAAAGCTCTTGTCCCACACTTTGTTCTTGCTGTTTTTACATTAAATTATGGGCCATTGTGCCTCAGCATCAACTCACTACAATTCCCAAAACAAATGATACATCTTTTTTGTTTCACAACTGATATTCCATGCCTTCAAAATCTGCTTAGTACTAATGTGGTATATTCACTTTCAATTAAAGGTCATAGGTTCAAGCCAAAATCAACGCAAAATCTGGACTGACATTTCTATTCTGTCAGACATAAAATTTTTTGGATGAGACATTAGAGTGAGACCTTACCTATCCTTAAGTTAAAAAATCCCACAACTCTACTTTGAGTGGAACATTCTCATAGAGCCTATACATATCCAATATTTCAAAGCATAGGAGTGCCATTATTGGTTACTGAGAGGCATTGTTGTTTAACATCAATTGTGTTTCTTAAACTGCAAAAGTTGCTATACTTCGATTGTATTTCATTGGCTGTAAATTTATGGAATGTCTCAAAGATCATGCACAGATCGCAATAAAAAGGCTTTCATAGCAAAGTCCTACGAAACATAACAATGAAGTGTGACACTCAAAGAAATCGGAATACACTATAAGAGTATATTTTTGGCCAACAAAAATAATAATAATGTAAAAGTGTGAGATAACTGGGCCTGGTCTAATGCATGGCATCACTGGAGGTGTTAACTTCTACTACATCGTGTCCATCACTGTTCAGTCTAACTCTCGTACCCTCCCACTTATTTTACAGCTTTGCTAAAATGCAATAGGTTTTCTCTTCCAAAAAGAAACCAGTTTTAACTGCGACAAACGGGAATATATAAGGCCTTTCAGATAGCTGATGATAAAATATCGGTCCTCTTGCAGATGCGTATTGAGTTCATCTGTTCCCACAAAAAAATCTGTTCACCTAGTTTTCTTTTAAAAACGTGATATCGTTTCATAATAAAGTTAATAAAGGACATCTAACATAATTCTTAGGCATGCAACATATATAGATAGATCGCATGAACATACATTCTATCACCAAAAATAAACATATTCGTTAGTTGCCAGAAAGCGTGCATTAGCAGGCTGTAAATCGAACACGGTTGATAACTCCACACAACAGCAACAAGAAGTCCAACTGGGGAGCGCAGGGGGTGCAGTAAAAATTTGCAAATACCTTTGAGATCCATAATTATTAATCCCAGTAGTAAGAACAACTGCGTATTTTCCTTCTCCACCCCCGGAAAGATTACCCAAATAGAAAAGCATTAGCAGAATACTCCTGCGCAGGACAGTTCCCACGACTTTTAATGCAACTGAGCATCTGAGACAGAGAAGACCAAATTGCAACTGAAGGTTCACAACAAACCCACAGTTGCAAACATTATTTTTAAACGGACAAAAATAACATATACAATTGTCCAAAGTGCAGCAGTGGCATTCAATACAGGTCACAGTTTCAGCCTTAAAACGGCGACCTAAATTGAAACATTCACCCATCAATTGCAAAGCAAATAAATTTCAATTTATTTTCAAGCAAGCGTCCCAGACCGCATTCATTTCAAACGATGCAAATTATGTTTGCATTGGCAAACTTCTGTGTCCACTGCAGAAGGGATGTGTGGAATATTGAATGCACTGGGTCACCACAGTTGCACTTGCCACCATTAATATTATTTTCTAAACCGCCAATCCTATGATGCACGGGGGTGCAATGCTCTGGATTTCAATCCTGTTATGGGGGGCGGGGGGAAATGCAGAGGCAGACCAGGGAGCGCGCATCCAGATCAGGCTGACGCTGCCGGGATCGCGCTCGAAACATGAATGGGGTTGATGGGGGGGGGGGGGGGGGAAGGTGGGAGGAATACACAAGAGTGGCGACGACCGAAGGGGCCCCGCGCTCCCAACTCGATCGCGCTCCCCCTATTGGCCTTACACCCCTTTCAGGGCAGCGGGATCGCGCTTTCACCTCCGCCCCCCACATCTCCAAATCCCCAAACCGATCCTCCCACCCCCATCTTCTTCACGACCACGGGATCGCGCTTCTCCCCCCACCCCCAGCCCGGCTACGAGTACTCGCACCCGGGTTCGGGCTCGCGCTCTTACCGTTCTTCAGCTCGTGCTCAACTGTAAACATGTCACCTTCACTGGACCCTTCTTCCATATTTCAAACAAAAATCTCCCACAAACTCCTAGCACCTTTTATTATTTTTTTTTTAAAAACTAGTTGTTAAATACGAAGCTATTCCCCCCCCACCCACCCCCACGGTGTCCTCTTTAAATGTTGTTAACATACATGGAGAGAGATTTTCTGTTTTTTTTAAATAATCTCCACACAAGACAGCAATCTCCCCTCCCACTGACTGTTACTACTACTCTCTCCCACTCCTCCCACCCCCCAACACTTATTCCTCAACCAAACATGACAGATGGAGATATACCCTGCCCACACGGGCCCCTCATTGGCTGGCTGTCAAACCCTACGTGGGTGTGTCTTCCTATTTCTGCGCCACCATTTGTTCTTTGGCGATGTCGATCACTCTGACCCCGCCTCCGGCAGGCGGGAAGGGGCGTCAGTTCCGGCCATCAGGTTCGGTTGGTCGGTTGGTAGGTTGGTTAGTACGGAGCTGTCCTCTTTCGCGCTGCATGAGCGCGTGAAGGTTACCTCAGTGTTGTCCGCCGCTCTTTTGACGAAGGCGCAGAATTCGGAGGTGCGACCATCCTCTATTTAAAAAGGCACTATTTTACAGGGGGGAGGGTGCGACAGTGATTCCTAAATCTTCCCTACTCCTCCCAGCACCTCCATAACTGACGTCTGAAAGGAGAGTGGACGTTAGTGTTGGGATAAATACCAAAAAGGTTGGCAACTCGAGTCCAAGGAAGAAAGGGGGAATGCAGCCCTGTCAAAAATGCTATCTTCCAGGCGAGTTTTTTTGAGGACCCGGGGGGTCGGTGTAAATGTAGAGTAATAGGGTAGTGGGGAGTGGGTTTGGGTGGGATACTCTTCAGAGGGTCGGTATGGACTTGTTGGACCAAAGGGCCTCTTTTCACATTGGGGATTCTATGAGAAAAGGGGGGAATGCAAAAGCTGCTGTCCAGACGGGATGACTGCCTTTCTGTATGGTAGAGACTCGGTGACCAAGCAATTATTTGATAGAACAGAGCTCACACATTTTATTTTAAAGCAATGTGAAGTTGAAGGTTTATCTTGCACTCACCAAGACTGGGACACAGCAAGTTTTAAAAGAAGGCACAACTAACTGATATAGCATGAAATGAGGATGCTGTTGGATCGGACCCTGGTTGGTATGGAGATGCAGCAAAATCTCTTAATAAAGACAGAAATTGCTGAAGAAACCCAACAGTATCTGTGGGGGGAAAAAAAGCTAACCTTTCAAGTCTAATGACTCTTCTTCAGAATTAGTAGTAGGTTAGGAGAGGTATATATGCTGAATACGAGGGAGGTAAAAATGAATAAGCAGTAAGTGCAGAGGAAGATAAAGACAGTTAGGCAAATGAATGGATGGATAATGGTAAGCCAGGCAGAAAGACAAGCTATTAATGAGGTCAGTGAGTCAGGCTGGCTGTGCTGAAAGCAGCCCATGTGATGATAGTGCCTAGAATGTGGGGTTAGGTAAAGCACATGGAAAATGATGTTCAGGAACTATAATTATTGAGTTTGACAGGGTGCAGGGTCTCCAAACGGAAAATAAGGTGCTGTTCTTCCAGCTTTTGCTAAGCTTTGCTGGAGCACTGCAGCCGGTGTAGGACAGAACTGTCGGCCAAGAAACACAGTGTGTTAAAGTTGCTGTTTAACTGGAAGCTCAGCATCATTTTTGCGGACAGAATGTAGGTGTTCTGCAAAGTGGACACCAGCCTGTGGTTACTTTCCCCAGTGACGAGGAGACCACATTGTGAGCAATGAATATAGTAGACTAGATTGAATGGGTGTGCAGGTAAATTGCTGCTTCATCTGGAGTGTGTGTCTGGAGCCTCTGTTGTGGGGAAAATCACCAGCCTCTGAGTCAGAGTCTGGGTTCAAAGACAGGGTTTATTGTATATTGAAATACTGGAGTTCAGAGGAGAGAGAGAGAGACACTAACAGCACAGTGGCCAGCTGCGAGTCCTCTCTCCACCCAGAGCACATGTCAAGATACTTTTGCACGTTTTGTAATATAATAGGTCAGTGATGAGGTTATGGTCTTTGTAACATAGTTTGTTGATTGTAAACACTGCAGAATCGTTGATAGTATTGGTGCAGTCATTGTCAGTTCCAACACAGCCTTTGTTAATGTCAGCGCGGTCCTTATAAATTTCAGTGCAGACATTGTCAATTTCAATGTGTGCGCGGAAGTCCATTACTGTGGTAATGGGTACTAATCGCTCTTCCTGAGAAGGATGATTACTGCAGCTATTAGCGCTTTGCATTGAGTCTGTATCAAGCAGTTAGCATTTCTATCAAAAGTGTTGGCTGGACCCAGACACTTCAGCAGGCAATATATGCTATTCATGTGTATTCTCCCCCCCGCCCACCTTAAACTAATCAACTAGGTTGTGAGGGCAATGTGCTGGCATCCTTGTGGCCCAGGCAGTATCTGTGTTTGCTCTGCTGTCTCTCTCCATATTGTGGTCAGGCAGTCGTCTTGTGTGTCAAGTGGACAACTTATGGCTCAGTGCCATCTTGTGTGTCCGTGTGCCTATTGTCACCCTGCCCTGTGCCATCTCCCACTTCACCTCAGATGGTGAGGAGGGAGGAAGTAAATGGCGAAGTGTTTCACATTTCGCATCTGCACGTGAAGGTGGTTTGGGGTGGTATTGGGAGTTGAGGAAGTAAGGACCAGGATGTCCCGGAAACAACTGTCTCTGTGGAATGCTGGCAAGGGAGGTGAACATGTGTCCAATGGTGGCATCCCACTGAAGATAGCAGAAATTATGGCTTATGATCCTTCAGATGCTGATGCAGTGGAAAGTGAGGACGAGGGGGACCCTACCATTATTGTGGATGCGAAGAGAAAGTTTTGGGGGCAGAAATGAGGGAAATGGATCAGACTGGCTTACAAGGGGAATTTTTAGCTGAGGAGAAAGGTGGATCTGTTAACTGAGAATCTTAGATGGAAATGCGTTGCTGGAAAAGCGCAGCAGGTCAGGCAGCATCTAGGGAACAGGAGAATCGACGTTTTGGGCATTAGCCCTTCTGAAGGGCTAATGCCCGAAACGTCGATTCTCCTGTTCCCTAGATGCTGCCTGACCTGCTGTGCTTTTCCAGCAACGCATTTCCATCTCTGATCTCCAGCATCTGCAGACCTCACTTTCTTCTCAACTGAGAATCTTAGGTGATTAACCTCAGACAAGACAGGTAGACCTGGATTGGTCACAATGTTGCCATAAGAATTGCTACGAAGGTGGTCAGTCTCCATGCCCTCTAGGTACAATTTATGTGCAACTTTTTTGTCGACATGCCATAGAGTCATAGAGATGTACAGCCCGGAAACAGACCCTTCAGTCCAACTCGTCCGTGCTGACCAGGTATCCTAACCCAATCTAATCCCATTTGTCAGCACTTGGTCCATATCCTTCGAAACCCTTCCTATTCATATACCCATCCAGATGCTTTTTAAATATTGTAATTGTCCCTGCCTCCACCACTTCCTCTGCCAGCTCATTCCATACATGCACCACCCTCTGCATGAAAAAATTGCCCCTTAGGTCCCTTTTAATTTTTTCCCCTCTCACCCTAAACCTATGCCCTCTACTTCTGGACTCCCCTACACCAGGGAAAAGAACTTATCTATTTTCCCAAACCATGCCCCTTATGATTTTATAAACCTCTATCAGGTCACCACTCAGCCTTTGACATTCCAGAGAAACAGCCTATTCAGCCTCTCCCTGTACCTGAAATCCTCCAACCTTGGCAAAATCCTTGTAAATTTTTTCTGAACTCTTTCAAGTTTCACAACATCTTTCCGATAGAAGGGAGACCAGATTTGCATGCAGTATTCCATATGTGACTTAACAGCAGCTACATGACCTCCCAACTTCTGTATTCAATGCTATGTCCAATAAAGGAAAGTATACCAAAGACCGTCTTCACTATCCTATCTACCTGCAACTCCACTTTCAAGGAACTATGAACCTACACTCCAAGGTCTCTTTGTTCAGCAACACTCCCCAGGACTTTACCATTACATGTATTAGACCCACTCTGATTTGCTTTTCCAAAATGCAGCACCTAATATTTATCTAAATTGAACTCCATCTGCCTCTCCACAGCCCATTGGCCCATCTGATCAAAATCCCATTGTATATTTGAGGTAACCTTCTTCTTCGCTGTCCACTACACCTCCAATTTTGGTTTCATCTGCAAACTTACTCACTATACCTCCTATGCTCACACCTAAATCATTTATATGAATGACAAAAAGCAGTGGACCCAGCACCAATCCTTGTGGCACACCACTGGTCACAGTCCTCCAATCTGAAAAGCCACCCTCCACCACCAGCCTCTGTCTTTTACCTTCAAGCCAGTTTTATTTCCAAATGGCTAATTTGCCCTGTATTCAATGAGATCTAACCTTGCTAACCAGTCTACCATGAGGAATCTTATGAACGTGTTACCAAAATCCATATATTATCACATCCACTGCTCCGCCCTCATCAATCCTCTTTGTTACTTCTTCAAAAAAACTCAGTCAAGTTTGTGAGACATGATTTCCCATGCGCAAAGTTGTGCTGACTATCCCTAATCAGTCCTTGCCTTTCCAAATGTATTTAAATCCTGTCACTCAGGATTCCCTCCAACAAATTGCCCACCAATGATGTCAGGCTCACTGGTCTAGTTTCCTGGCTTTTCCTTACCACACTTCTTAAATAGTGGTACCACGCTATCCGATCTCCAGTCTTCTGGCACCTCACCTTTGACTGTTGCTGATACAAATATCTCGACAAGGGGCCTATCAATCACTTCCCTAGCTTCCCACAGAGTTCCAGGGTACACCTGATCAAGTCCTGGGGATTTATTCACTTTTATGTGTTTTAAGACGTATAACATCTCCTCCTCTGTAATATGGACATTTTTCAAGATGTTACCATCTATTTCCCCACATTCTATATCTTCCATGTCTTTCTCCGCACATGTCATGCTGGACAGGAGTGTAAGTGCTATAGTCTTCTGTTGAAAACACATATACTGTTGAGCACTAGATGTGATTCTCATTTTGGACACCATTTACTAAATAATAGACTGTGCTTTCATTTATACTGGAAACTAATTTAAGATTGTCAGTCCGACTTACAATGTATTTTATTTGCATGTCAGAGGCTACAAATTCTCACAATAGGACCCTGTACTATCTAAGCAAAAGAACTTGGACATACATTATCTTTTTCATTCAGAAATTGTTATGTTCCGTTCCTTGCTGCATTCCAAATGCTAAGCCCTGGCCAATTAGAGGTTACCTGCTTGGTCTAAAATTAATTATTGGTTTCAAATCCTATTCCAAAATCTTGAGCAGAAAAGTCTAATCTGACTTTCCAATGCATTGTCAGATGCTGCGTTGTCAGAAATATATCCTATTGGTTGAGGCACTAATCAAGGCTCTGTAATGCAATTCAAAATTGTATATGTCATTGTTTTGCAGATTCATGGCTTCTGTTACCAACTCCATAGTCTAATAAGTGTTTGATTTATTGTGAGATTGAGTTTTCTGTTATGAACGAAAAATCACTGAAAACCTTAAACACTTCCTCCTTGTCAACAGTCACATCAGATGGTTAAATGTGTTACAGAGATATGTTTGTAAATATGACTCAATAATCTGACAGCCAAACCAAGTAAGTTTGCTAAGCTCAAGGACAGCGTTGATAAATTACCAGGATCACAAATGGAAGGTGGGATTGTGAAAGAGTCACTGGAGAGAAGCTGTCAGACATGTTTCAGTGCACTTTCATCTTTGAGTTAGATGATTGTCAGTTTAATGTCCCATTCATGAAAATGGAGCTTAAAATCTAGGGTTTTTAAAATTCATTTATGAGATGTGGGCAACGCTGGCTGGGTGAATATTTATTGCCCATTCCTAGTTTGCCCTTGAGAAGGTGATAGTGAGCTGCCTTCTTGAACCTCTGCTGTCTGTGTATTGTAGGTGAACCCACAATGCCACTAGGGAGAGAGAACCAAATTTTGACTCAGTGACAGTGAAGAAACAGCAATATAATTCCAAGTAAGTATGACTTAAATGGGAACTTGAAGGTACATGTTTACATGTACATGATACATGTTTACATGTATCTGCTGCTCCTGTCCTTCCAGATGAAAGTAACTGTCGGTTTGGAAGGAACTATCTAAAGAGCCTTGTTAAATTTCTGCAAAGTATCTTGTAGATGGTGCACACTGTTGCTGAGCAAGTTGATTCTCCAATTTATTAATGAGAAGAATCTGTATTATTTGTGGTGCTTTCTTTAAGATTAAATGTTAAACCAAGGCTATGTCTGCCCACTCTGGACAATGGAAATGACCCCTTTATATTATCCTGTTGACCACAAGTATATTCTTTAATATCTTGACAAATTTGTATCCCTCAACTAACACCACTTTAAAACAGGTTATTGCTCATTGCTATTTACCAAATTGATAGCTACGTTTCACCATTACAAGAGTTTGCAAAGTACTTAGTTGGTTATGTGATGTCCTGAGATCTTGAAAGACACTACAGGACTACAGGTTTGTCTTTTTTCTTTCATTTTGCTCCAGATAACACCTGAAGGCTAAAGAACTCATTGGCTAGATGGTCAGAATAGAAAGCAGTAATCTACTTAAGTATGCTATCTAAATTTCAATAGTTAAACCCCAGGTCCACTCCTTACATACATGTGAGTCTCTAAACAAGCCCTGCATCTAGACTTGGTTACTTTTGGATGTGGAGGGAGAATGTGCAATACATATTGAAGGTAAGATAAAGTCACCAGAGGACTATAGGGCTGTTCTGTCATTAGCAAGAGATGACTGGTAGTAGTTTAATATGTGGATCACACTGCTTCAGGTGAGGGGTGCGGTTGAGATGGTGGGGCAGAGGGATTGAACCCATGTTGTTGGTGTTACTGTGCATCACAAAACCAGCTGTCCAGCCAACTAAACTGCCCCCCACCTGCCATATTGAACAGACACAAACCATATGTTTGGATGGTTCTCAGTAGCCTAGATAAGAGATATGGAAATGTGGTAGTGGTTTTCGATATGGGTCAAACAGTTGGCTGATCAAACAAGAAAACAACTTTGCAGAAGAACGGAAAATTTATAAGTGTTTTCCAATTATGGTGCATTTCTAAAGACTGCTTATTTCTGCTAACATGTACATATACACATTCACAAAAATACACTGTTATATACACACACTAATGTGCACATACATACTTTCCTATGTTTTTACGCAGATGAATTTCTATTGAAGAGGAATTCCTAACACCCATTTGCTATAACTTTTGATGTTTGCGCCATATTTCTAGTAATTCTCACTCTTAAGCTGGACAAGTCAAAGGATATTTCACCCACTGTAAAAATGCATTTTTTAAGGCAAAACCCTTTTGTGTTGTACTCTTGTAACCATGTAAAGTGTAACGTGTAAGATCAGTACTTTTTCATTATTAACATTTTACCTTGAAAATATAGTCTTTTTTAATGAATGAATGAATAATCCAAAATATGCCAACCTTTATTTAAGTTGTCATGACAAATATTCAAATCAAAGGATTTGAAAGGGACGTAAAGGACAACTTTTTCACACAGAAGTTGGTTTGTATATGAAACAAACTGCCAGAGGAAGTGTTAGTTGCAACAGTCAAAAGGTATTTTGTCAGGTACATGAATAGGAAATGTTTAGAATATGTTATGGACCGGACCAGACCCCCTCAAAATATATTAAGAATGTAGCCTAGACCCTAATTTTTCCTTATTTTAAAGATAAATGTGAGGTGCTGTGTTCCAGTTGGAATTTGATTGGTCAGATTATTTGACATTAAGCAAACACAATTTATTCAAACATTACAGTTAAAATACAACAAAACAAAGAGAACTTGGAATAAATTTATTGCAAAACTTAACAGAATAATAGATGCAGTAACTTTACTAATTAACTATTTCAATATAGTAACATCCTATGTACACACCCTTGGCAAAGGGAAATTCAGAAAACATGTTGTCTCACGTGTGACTCCTGTAACAGGCAGAGAACCTCCAGCTTTTGGCTGTAAATGAGAGAAGACCCCAAGACTCCAACAGCAACTGCTGAAAGCTAAATCTAAAATTCCTAGTTCTGTGGAGCATGAGCATATCATTTCAGGATGCTTGTATTGCTCCAACTTAAAAAAAAACCAAGGCCTTACAAGCTGTTTACTGACTTTCCAACGAGACAGCTTAGTATCTCTGTCTTAAAAACTCTCTTCAAAAACCGCAAAACAAAATAACTTCGTAAAGCTACAACATCATCACAAAGTCTATGGGCCAAATGCAGACAAATTGAACTAGTTTAGTTGGGGAAATTTGGTTGGCATGGGCTAGTTGGACCAAAGGGTCTGTTTCTGTGCTATATGACTCTTGCCTGGAGAAGGTGGATGTCAGGATGCCGGCAAAGTAGAAGGGTTGCGTGCGGACGCATAAGCCTGGGGCTCATCCACTCCTGAGTGCTCTTTTTCTTTTTTCTTCTTTCATTTTTCTGGTCATTTTTCTTTTTTTTTAAAAGCCTTTTGCAGTGGGTTAATCAACAGCATTGGGACGGCAGCAAGTGTGGGACATGTGCAGAGTCGTAGCATCCTCCCAGTGGTCAGAGGCAGAGGCAGTAGTCGATACAGTTCTTCCCAATAATTGGAGGTGGTGGCAGCAGCAGCAAGGATGTCCTCCCGGCATTTGGGGATGGCAACAGCAGCAGCAAAGCACCTCCAGCAATTGGAGACAGTGGCGCAGCAGACCTTTCAAGAAGGCAGCTCTGCCAAGGTGGCATCTCAGAGGAAGGTGGCCAGCTTGGAACTCCTGGCAAGGTAGTGGCCTGGCTTGGCAGAGGAGCCAGAGACTTGAGATGGTGGCAGCAGTATGGTATATGTGGAGCAGGGACACCTTGGATCATTGAGGCGACAGCAGGGACTCCTGATTGCGTTCATGGCAAGTCCGGAGCAGGAGTTCCTGGTAATCGACAAGGCAGCAGCAGCAGCTCCTGGTGTGGTAGGCCTGGAGCCGAGGATATTTGGTTTCAGGGCAAGTGTGGGTTCAACATGGGACCTGACAGTGGAAGGTGGGCCCAGCATTGAAGAGATGGCGCCTAAAGGGTGGTAACTCTTACATTGATGGGTCCAGCGCAGGCAGTGGAGGAAGTGCAGGTGTCATTGATGAGCCAGCTCAGGACTTATGGCAAGATGGCAAATCAAAGAAAGAAAGTTATATCTATTTTTCTCCTTTTATCCTTTAAATTGTTTAAAATAGTGTCGATTTGTGGTGACATTTGAAGATTTTCATTGTATTTTACTGTGTTATTCACTGTAAAATGCAATAATTCATTCAATTCTATGAATCTATGACTTCCAGTAACCAAACAGTAATGTAACCAGTTGTGGCAAACAGGAATGCAAAACTTTCAGTTAAGTATATTTTATTGTTTATTCCCATTTTTTATTAATTCTTAGGTGGGCATTTTTTTTCTGTTTAAGAAGGTGGTGATGGATCATTATCTTGATGTAGCAGTCTGGTTGAGAAAAGAGGTTATTATGATGTATGGACATTGTAACTGGACTAGTAATCCAGAGACCAGCTAATGTCCTGGGGACTTGGTTTGAATCCCATTACAACAAATGGTAAATCTTAATTTTTAAAACAAAACAAATCTGGAACTAAAACCTAATTATAAGCATGAAACCATTTTTGAAAACAAAATCTTGTGCTCTGATACCCTTTAGGAAGAAAACCTATGATCCTTATCTGGTCTGACCCTGGATATGACTCCAGATCCAAAACAATAACTGCTGTCAGGAATGTCACAAGCTACAAGGTTGTATCAAAATCACTAGAAAATCTCATTTAAAAAAAAACTAGATGAACTACCAAGCATTGAGCTAGGCAACAGAAAGAGCAATGACAAACTTAGTCCTGTCAACTCTGAAAGGACCCCAAAAGATTCACCAAGGCTCCTCCGATAGCACCTTCCAAACTCAAGACAAATTTGTAGAAGAAATGAGCAGCACATAATGGAAACACCACCACCTGCAAGTTCCACTCCAATCCACTATTCATCCTTTCTTGGAAATATCTCTTTGTTCCTTTAGCGTTTGTGGGTCAAATTCCTGCACCTCCATCAGTAACTGCATTGTGGGCATATCTACATCAAATGGACTGCGGTTGTTTAGGAAGGGAACTCACTACCATCTTTGCAAGGGCAATTAGGGATGGGCAATAAAAGCTGGTCCAGATGGTGAAGACCACATGCTGTGAATGATTTTAAAAATGGTGCTCTCATAGGTGAAAGTAGAAAGGAAGTTGTAGAATTTAACCAAAACGACTTGCTGATAGCATTTCCCTTTAAACTTTCATCTCTGTGACCTCTACACTTGGATTACAGTCAAAACCATCACATTTTCTGTGTTTAAAGTTCAGAAGTGGAAGAAAAACAAAATTGACTAAGTTTTAATGAGAAAAGAGCCATAACGTGGGCTGACATTTTTCAGAGTTTATCAAAGTTTATGATCTGGAAAGGCCTACAGACAACAGCTGATAGCCTGCTTCATTGCTAATATGGCAGTGTCTTTAAAAAAGCCCTAAGAAAGTCAATCAGAAATTATCCAACAGATTGCAGGTTGTAGGCCCACAGTGGGGAGGCAAGATGGGGAGGAAGTATCACTGCTGCCTGCCCATCTTCCATGAGCATTCACCAGTACATTTGAGGTTTCACTTGACACCACAAAGACTAGCATACTGGAATATACTTGGGCAATGATATTATGTGATTTAATAAATTTACTTTTTGCAGCTTTGTTTTCTAATCATTAAATCCCTATTAAAGATGGGCACTTTCTGTTCCCCCCCTATTTTATGACACTAGGTAACCAAGTATCCTTTTCATTTTGGTGTAGAAATAGCATTCAAACAAATCTTAGTTATACATCCCTAATCAGAGTTGTTAAAAATGCTATCAAAGACATATATTTGATGCCCTTATCTCCAAATAATGTAATGAAACAAATAAATGACCTCCTTCTTTAGTTCATGCTCAAGGGCTGACCCGCAGCACCACAATCTCCAATATGTGTAGGGCAAGGAAATATGAGTCAAACCCATCCCTGCTGGAATGGTGATCAAACCCCATCTTGTTGGCACCAAACTAATCCATGCTGACCAGCCAACAGATCCAACTACAAAGAGTCTAAATTACTGTAACAGCGTACACTTTTTACATGTATGATGTAATCTGGAGCAATGTAAAGTGATGTAGTGACTGACCAGGAACCCCTCCCACTCCTAGCAGTCATTGGCTTATCTTAGAAGGTCTCTCAGAATGATACTTAACCTCCTTGGCTATTTCATGAACACATTCCTTGACCATCAAGTGCTGGAGTGGGACTTAACTGGAGCTTCTGGCTCAGAGACAGGGACACGATCCATTGCACCTCAAATAAATGATAATTTTAAAAAATTACATTAAGTCTCAGGTTTGCAGTTTTTTCAACAAGTTGCAGAAAATTAAGGGATGTAGAGACAGCTGAAGATAGGCTGACAGGTAGTGAAAGAAAAGGGAAATAAAATGTTAAAAAAGCTTAGTTCTGCTTACCACATTCTGTAACACGAAAGTGATAGACAGTGATCCTTACATTGTGAATTTTTAATTATATATGTGAGCTGCCTTTCATTAGCTGTCATTTCTATTTGAGGTTGTAATGCAGTGATTCACTCACATCCCTAATATCAGTTTTATCTCTGATCACTACATTCCATATATGCTTCCCATAAATCATAGAAACGACTCGCTGAGTGAAGAACCTACCCCTAACATCTGTCCTATATCTACCCCCCCTTAATTTAAAGCAGTTTTATCTCTGATCACTACATTCCATATATGCTTCCCATAAATCATAGAATATCAGTGATATATACAGTTGTCAACAAAATACTAATGTAGAATCAGCAAAATACGTTACATTGCAGAAAGACAGTTCCTGACATATAGGATTAGAACCACTCCTTTCACACTTGTATAAGCATTTACAGTTACATATCATAAGCATACACCACTAAAGCCAACAATACTATCAATTTTAGGAGCACAGGTGAACCCCCAATTAACATCCTCCACCTTCACAAAACTAAACACAATTAATTTTAAAAAAACTCATGTCTACTCAATCTCTTCCAGTTGTCATGTTACTGTACTTGTATTGCTTTCTTAAAATCTTTCAGTTATGTTTTTGCCATTAGTACAATTGACTGACAGGCTGAATCATTTGCTCTTTCCATTATGCTCCTTATTTGTGAAGATACATTTGCCTAATATTCCCTAACATAATATGTAGTTTACACTCCTGTTACAAGGAGAAAGTGAGGGCTGCAGATGCTGGAGATCAGAGCTGAAAATGTGTTGCTGCAAAAGTGCAGCAGGTCAGGCAGCGTCCAAGGAACAGGAGAATCGACGTTTCGGGCATAAGCCCTTCTTCAGGAATGAGGAAAGTGTGTCCAGCAGGCTAAGATAAAAGGTAGGGAGGAGGGACTTGGGGGAGGGGCTTTGGAAATGCGATAGGTGGAGGGAGGTCAAGGTGAGGGTGATAGGCCGGAGTGGGGTGGGGGCGGAGAGGCCAGGAAGATGATTGCAGGTTAGGAAGGCGGTGCTGAGTTCGAGGGATTTGACTGAGACAAGGTGTGGGGAGGGGAAATGAGCCCAACACTTTAACTCCCCCTCCCACTCCACCAAGGACATGCAAGTCCTTGGACTCCTCCATCGCCAGATCATGGCAACACGACGGTTGGAGGAAGAGCGCCTCATCTTCTGCCTGGGAACCCTCCAAACACAAGGGATGAACTCAGATTTCTCCAGTTTCCTCATTTCCCCTCCCCCCACCTTGTCTCAGTCAAATCCATTGAACTCAGCACCGCCTTCCTACTGCGCTTTTCCAGCAACACATTTTCACTCCTGTTACAAGCACAAAGCTATTTTAATCCATTGTATGCAGGTTCCACAGACTGCCTAAGACATTGAAATTTTCAAGTAGCCTGACCTCTCATTCTCACACCACCCAGTTTGCTGCACCTTGGAATAATACAGCAAAGGATGGGGGTGTGACGAAGAATGTCTCTGGTGTCCAGGAAAATATGCTGATGAGTTGCTAGGTCACTTTCACATATGAAGACAATGAGCTAACTGCTCTGTCCAAAAAGCTTGTTAATTGTAGTTGATTGGAAAATCATGGGGAATTTGCCTGCGAGTTCCCCTGATATGTGCTGTTCACTTCGGAAACAGACATCAGCAGATCGTCCCTCTTATCAGTATTTTTCTTGGTCCTTCTCACCTCTGACAGCAATGCACATACTCACCATCACAAAACCGCTATCTCTAGCTTGTTCCACCTTCTCTTTGAATATTTTCAACCTTGGAGATGCCTTGCATTGGCCTGGTTTGTTTAGTCTAGATACCTTAAATATAAAATAATAGTGTCTTGAAGTAACCAAATAAAAATGGTAAAGTGCCTTCTAAGACAAAAGCTTTTGGTTCTGATTCATGCTTGTGGTTTTAGGCCAGCTTGTAATCATTAACCTCAGAGGTATAAAAATGATAGGACCCAAGGTACTTCTAAGTAATTTCTTGCATATTATTATAGGGAGCATCCAGTCATACTTCATTTTATTTTATTCATAGAAGCCCTACAGTATAGAAGGAGGCCATTTGAGTCCACACCAACCCTCACATCATACACAGACCCTCCCTATCCCTGTAATCCTGTATTTCCCATGACTAACCCACACATCTTTGGACTGTGGGAGGAAACTTATATAGGATATGAATGATTACCCCTCACCTGTCCATATGTGACACAAACTTCAAAGAATTATGTGCCTGCACCCCAGGTCTCTCTTCTACAACTCTACTCAAGGCCCTCCCATTAATTGTAAAAGCCCTACCCTTGTTTGTTGTTCCAAAATGCAATACCTCACATTTGTCTAAATTGAACTCCACTTTTCAGCCCATTGACCCATTTAATTATGATCCCTTTGTAATCTTAGAAAACCCTTCTTCACTGTCTATTATGCCACCAGTTTTGGCCTGCAAACTTAC
>NC_057719.1:5441879-5443514 GCF_004010195.1 Chiloscyllium plagiosum | reverse complement strand
ACTGATGTGAAATATTCATTTAATATCTCTCCCATCTCCTGGGGTTGAACACAAAGATGAACTCCTTGACCTTTAAGAACCCTACCCTCTCTCTAGTTCTCCTCTTAATCTTAATGTACTTGTAGAACATCTTTGGATTACCCTTAACCTTATCTGCCAATGCTATCTCAAATCCCCTCTTAGCTTTCTTGATTTATTTTTTTAAGAATGCCCCTGCACTCTTTATATTTATTGAGAGATGCATTTCAATCCAGTTATCTACATCTAGAATAAGGCTTTCTTTTATTCTTGACTAGAACTTCAATATCTTTATTCATATATTGTCCCTTAATCTTACCAGCCATACCCTTCTCTCCAACAGGAACACAATGCCTTTGAACTCACGTCATCACACTCTTGAAAGCCTCCCACTTGTCAGATGTCGTTTTATCTGTGAACAGTCTATTCCAATCAACTTTTGAAAGCTCTTGTCTCATACCATTAAAATTTGCCTTGCTCCAGTTAATACTTTTAACTCTTAGCGAGGCTTATCCTTTTCCATAACCATTTGAAACTAATAGAACTATGATTGTTAGACCAAAGTGTTCCTCTACTTTTACTTCAGTAACCTGCCCTGCTTTATTGCCCATATGGATATCGCTGACTGGGCCAGCATTTATATGTACTTGCTGGTGGTGAGCTGCAGTCTTGAACTGCTGCAGTCCATTGCTGTAGGTAAGACGCATAATGCCTTTAGGGAGGGAATTACAGGATCTTGATCTATTAGCGCTAAAGAAATGGCCAATATATTTCCAAGTCCGGATGGAAAGTGGATTAGAGGAGAATGTATAGGTGGTGGTGTTCCCACGTATCTGCTGCCTTTGTCCTTCTTGATTGAAGTGGTCATGGATTTGGAAGGTACAGTCTAAGAAGCTTTGATGAATTTCTGCTGTATCTTGTCGATAGTGCAAACTGCTGCTACTGAACATCTGTGGTGGAGTAAGTGGATGTTTGTGGGTGTGGTGTCAATCAATTGGGCTGATTTGTCTGTATAGATCTTCTTGAGTTGTTGTAGCTGCAATTATCCAGGCAAGTGGAGAGTATTCCATCACACTCCTGGCAAGTGCACTTTAGATGGTGGACAGGCTTTGGGGAGTCAGGAGATGAGATATTCGCTGCAGTATTCCTAGCCTCTGATCTGCTCTTATGGCCATTATGTTTACGTGGCAAGTCCGGCTCAGTTTCTAGTCAATGATAATCCCAAGAATGCTGTTAGTGGGGGATTCAGTAATGGTAACTTCACTGCATGTTAAAAGGCAATGGTTAGATTGTCTATTATTGGAGATGTTCATTGCCTCACATCAAAGTAGGCATGAAATGAGTGAGTGCCAAGAGAGCTAGCCAGCTGCATCCCTGTTTTGCCTTTGCCTTTTGTTGCTTTGCCCTCTCAGCTGCACCTTTAAAGGTTCACAGTACTTGCCTTGCTATTTAATAATACCATAAGACATAGGAGTGGAAGTAAGGCCATTCGGCCCATCGAGTCCACTCCACCATTCAATCATGGCTGATGGGCGTTTCAACTCCACTTACCCGCATTCTCCCCGTAGCCCTTAATTCCTTGTGACATCAAGAATTTATCAATCTCTGCCTTGAAGA
>NC_057719.1:5414058-5441234 GCF_004010195.1 Chiloscyllium plagiosum | reverse complement strand
CTCTGCCTTCTGTCAGACAGCCAATCCTCAATCCATACCAGTAGCTCACCTCGAACACCATGGGGCCTCACCTTGCTCAGCAGCCTCCCGTGTGACACCTTATCAATGCATCTTGTCATGACTGTCAGCAGTCATAGGTCTGTTTCCATGCTGTATGATTCTTTCAGTCCAACTAGTCCATGCTGAATATAAACCCAAACTACACTAATCCTACCTGCTTGCTCCAGGCCCAAATCCCTCCAAACCTTTCCTGTTCATGTATCTGTCCAAATGTCTTATAATTGTTGTAATTGTACTCGCTTCAACTACTTTCTCAGGAAGTTCATTCTACATACAAACCATCTTCTGTATAAAAAGGCCTCTTATGTATTTCTAAATCTTTCTCCTCTCATCTTAAAAATGTGTCCCAAGTCTTGAAATCTCCCATCCGAGAGAAAAGACAACTACCATTAACTCTATCTATACCTCTCATTATTTTATAAACTTCTATCAGATCGTCTCTCAACCTCCTGTGCTCTAGTGGAAAAAAGTCCCAGCCTATCTTTATAACTTGAACATTTCATACCCAGCAACATCCTGGTAAATCTTTTCTGAACCCTCTCCAGTTTGATAATAAACTTCCTGTAACTGGGCTACCAGACTGGATACAGTATTCCAGAAGAGACCTCTCCAATGTCTTGTACAACCTCAATATGACTTCCTAACGTCTATACTCAAATGACTAAGCAGTGAAGACAATAAGACCATAAGATTAGGTCATTTGGCCCATCAAGTCTGCTCCGCCATTCAGTTTTTTCAACCCCCATTTTCCCACTTTCTCCCCATAACCTTTGATCCCTTAGCAATCAAGAAGTTATCTATCTCTGTTTTAAATATACTCAATGACCTGGCCCCTGGTCTTCTGTGGCAATGAATTCCACAGGTTCACCTCTCTGGCGAAAAACATTTCTCCTTACCTCCATTCTAAAATGTCTTCCCTTTGCTCTAAGGCTGTGCCCTCGGGTCCTCGTCTCTCCTGCCAATGGAAATGTCTTCCCAATGTCCATTCTACCTAGGGTGTTCAGTATTCTGTATGTTTCAATCAGATCCCCCCTCATTCTTCTAAACTCTGTTGAATCCCAGAGAACTGAAACATTCCTCATATGTTAAGCTTTCATTCCTGGGATCATTCTCGTGAACTCCCCTGGACCCGCTCCAGGGCCAATACATTCTTCCTGAGGTATGGGCCCAAAATTGCTCTCAATACTCTGAATGTGGTCTGACCAGAGCTTTATAAAGCCTCAGAAGTACATCCCTGCTTTTATATTCTAGACCTCTTGAGTTGAATGACAACATTGTGTTTGCTTAACTAATTACCGGCTCAACCTGCAAGTTTATCTTAAGAGAAATCTGGAGCAGGACGCCCCAAGTCTCTTTGCACTCCAGGTTTCTGAATTTCCCCCATTTAGAAAGTATTCCATACCTCTATTCTTCCTATCAAAGTGCATGACCTCACACGTTCCTACATTGTATTTCATCTGCCACACATAATTTTGGTTGAGGCCAAAACATTATGGTAGTGAATTCCACAGGCTCTACACTCTCTAGATGAAGAAGTTCTCACTTCATTCCTAAAGAGTTTACCCTTATCCTTAAACTATGACCCCACATTTTGGATCCCCTATTATTGAGAACATCCTTCCTGCATAGAACGTTACAGTGCAGTACAGGTCCTTCGTCCCTCAATGTTGCGCCGATCTGTGAAATTAATCTGATGCCCATCCAACCTACACCGTTCCATTATTATCCATATCTATATCCAGTGTCCATTTAAATGCCTTTAACATTGGCGAGTCTACTACTGGAGCATGCAGGTCACACCCCTACTACTCTCATAGTAAAGAACTTACCCCTGATACCTGTCCTAAATCTATCACCCCTCAATTTAAAGCGATGTCCCTTCGTATTAGCCTTCACCACCCAAGGAAAAAGGCTCACTGTCCACTCTATCTAACCCCCAGATTATCTTATACCTCTTGATTAAGTCACCTCTCAACCTTTTTCTCCAATGAAAACAGCCTTAGTTCCCTCAGCCTTTCCTCATAAGACCTTCCTTCCATACCAGGCGACATCCTAGTAAATCTCCTCTGAAGCCTTTCTAAAGCTTACACATCCCTCGTATAATGCAGTGACCAGAACAGTACGCAATGCTCCAGGTGCATCCTTACCAGTGTCTTATACAGCTGAAGCATGACCTCGTGGATCCGAAACCCAATCCCCCTACCAATAAGTGCCAACACACCATATGCCTTCTTAACAACCCTATCAACCTGGGTGGCAACTTCCAGGGATTTATGCACCTGGACACAGAGATCTCTATGTTCATCTACGCTGCCAAGAATTTCACCATTAGCCCAGTACTCTGCATTCCTGTTATTTCTTCCGAAGTGAGCTACCTCACACTTTTCCACATTAAACTTCATTTGCCACTTCTCAGCCCAGCTCTGCATCTTATCTATGTCCCTCTGTAACCCACAACATCCTTCAGCACTATCCACAACTCTGCTTACCTTAGTGTCATATGCAAATTTACTAACCCATCCTTTACGCTCACTCCCAGATCATTTATAAAAATGACAAACGGCAGTGGCCCTAAATACAGTAAACCACAATTTGTAAGTGATGCACATACGGATGCTTCACATTTCTGAGGGTCCCCTCTATGTCTTAAGTTCCTCACTCAGCTTCATTTTAAGTGTAACTGGTAGACCCAGCCAAAGCAAGGGTTGTCATCACTGTTGTTGCAATGCAATTATGGCAAAGATGAACGGCGGAGGAACAGATGCACAAGCAAGAACAGACCAGTAGCAACCTCCAGCAGATACTAAACAGCTTCCACATGAAGAGGTCACAGCTGAAGATCCACACAGAATGTACAGGAGGATCAGGATCTTTCATTTTAATTGCCATTTCCACAGATAAACAAGGTATAATGTTGGCGTAGACCATACATGTCACAGATGCCTGATAGAGAACAAGACTAGGGAATGGAATCTGTCTTGTGGCATGAAGGAGTAGATAGCTATCCTATCCCAGTTGCTGTCAAGGTGACCGGTATGTTGATCTTTTATGTAACTGGTTCCTTCCAAAGAACCAGTTGGGATCTGTATGGGATCACTCAATTGTTCCCCAACAAATTAATCATGCCTGTTGCCAATGCCATTTTTGCCAGACCACACCCATAATCTCATTTTCCCAGTGCTTTAGTCAGTAGGCTTTGAAATATAGCTTGCTTCCCTCAGGACAGGGCGTGATAGACTGTATATGTGTCACATAGAGACCAATATCATATTGAGTTCATCAATAGGAGAGGATTCCATTCCATCAATGTGCACCTCATCTGTGATCATCAGTTCTGCAACTTGGAAATTTGAGCTAGTTATATTGGGTGCTGTCATGATATCAATTCCTTGACAACTGTCATGTTCCTGCTGTTCTTGAGGGGCCAAATGCCTCGTAAGGATAGTTACTTGGGGACAAGGGCTATTCCCGTGACCATGGCGGATGAGTCTGTTACAGAACCCACTGGTGGAGGCTGTGTGTCAATACAATGCAGCCCATTCATTGATTGGAACTACAGTGGAATAGGTGAGAGCCCTGCTTTGATCAGATTCTGCTTACATTCGAGTACATAAAAAGTGTGTTGCATAATCCTAGCATGCAGTGCTTGGCAGGCAAAGGAAGGGGATGTAATGGAGGCTGGTAGAGCAGGAGCAGTTTTCAAAGGAGGGTGATGAGTGCACTGAGCAGAGGAACATCACCTTCCGCATGATGGAGCACCGTAGTGTTAGGTGCTACAAGCCAGACAGGGCTTAATTGGCTCCTGGTTCTAATATATGACAGGTAACAGCAGTGATCATTCACTGCAAAATTGATGTTACTTAAAAGGCAAGCAGTCTGTTTCTGTTCCAAGAGACAAATGGAGTTTGTTTGTTACTTTTAGTTAGCTATTGCTGCTATTGAATAAAAAGAGTTGTTACATAATGCCTGTAGGCTTTCCCATATATGATAGTTCCACATTGAACAATGATAACCCACTAGCTTACAGTGGACATTGGGGAAAGAGTGGCAGTGACTTAGAGAGGTAGCAATGAATTGTACTCGTATGGCTTCGTACAAGAAAGCTCAAGAGAGATAGTGTGAAAAACGTAAACACAAATGCGCATATCCAAATGTACATTGGCATCTGTAAATAAGTGCATGTGTGCAAAGTGTGTCAGTATGAATGGGCTTGCGCATACGGGATGTGAGTGCATGTGTTTGACAAAATATTGTGTGTTGTTAATAAGTGCAAAGCACACACATATGTAAGCTTGAGAGCAAAGATGTAAATATGCAAGCTTGATTATGTATGAGCACTTATGCAGTTGGAATGCAAGTATATAAGAGTAATGTATATCACAGAACCAAGCGTGAATTCCAGACCCTAACCATTCACTATGACAAAAGTATTTCTTGTTTCGCTTTTCCTTCTTTTGCCAGCTACTTTAAACTTGTACCCCATTGTTCTGAATCCTGCTATGAGTGAGGACTTGATTTGATTTGATTTATTGATTTTATTTATTGTCATGTGTACGTAAAGTACAGTGAAAAGCTTTGTTTGCAAGCAGTACAGGCCGATCATAGTAAACATAGAACATTACAGTGCAGTACAGGCCTTGATTTGATTTGATTTATTGATTTTATTTATTGTCATGTGTACCTAAGTACAGTGAAAAGCTTTGTTTGCAAGCAGTACAGGCCGATCATAGTAAACATAGAACATTACAGTGCAGTACAGGCCCTTCGCCCTCGATGTTGCACCGCCCTGTCATACTAATCTGAAGCCCATCTAACCTACACTATTCCATGTACGTCCATATGCCTGTCCAATGACGACTTAAATGCACTTAAACTTGGCGAATCTACCACCGCTGCAGGCAAAGCATTCCATACCATTACTACTCTCTGAGTAAACAAGGACACACCGATCATAGGGCGCTTGCGTAGAGTGAACCATACAGGTTACATTGCACAGCAGGTGCGCAAAGCAAGATCATTATTTGAAAAGTATAGAATGGTTATAAGAAATGTTTGAGCAAGATCTGCTGTAGGGAGCTTGCAAGAAGTCGTCCGGTTTCGGTTCCATCTTGATATCTGAATACTCTGTCAAGACCTCACATGATTTTGATGATATATTTTATACATATATATGTGTATGTATGTAGACTATGTGATTGCAATATCGTGATCTGTGTGTGTAGAATGGATGAGTGTATGTTTGAATAGATATATATGCTATATTCTAATTTGTTCTTCTCTAGAATCTGTAAATTTTGGATTTTGTTACACAATTAATTTTTATTTCTTCCACATTTGGGACAATGCTATTTTCTCTTGCAAACTTCTCAATTTTTCTACACTTGATCACTGTAGACATTTGCTCTTCAAATGGGTTTCTCAAAAAATTAAAATATAGAAGTCACTGATTGAAGTAGTTTCCAAATATAATTTATTTGCCCTCGCATTTTTCCAAGAGTTATGTTCATACTTGTCAACCCGTCCAACGATTAGGGAGCAACACATATAAGTTGTTTAATTAAGATGAGAAGGAACTAAACAGACTTCAGCAGAACACACGATATTTTCCACATTAAAATAGATGGTTGGTTCACAGGATGTTCAGCAATGACTCAACCAACTGTTGTACAAACAAAAATAAACAACTATCCAGAAATAGGAAATCCCTGCAGCTGCTGAAGCATTTCGAGTTGACTGTTAAGAGAGCTTTCTTCGATTAAGAAGCTTGTGAGCAGCCCCTGCAGACTGATTTAAGATTCGCAATGTGACAGAGAGACTTAAACCACCTAAAAAGTACAAACAAAAATTTAAAACCTAAATGTTACTCTCAAAGTTAACTACAATCGTTTCTGCTCTAACACAGTAGCTCCATTCTCATGCAATCCCATGTTATAAGAAAAGCACAAATAATTGCAGCACCATTTAAACTAACGGGCTGAAATCGCAATATAACAAAAGCACGCTTTAAAAGTTCGTGCTTTAGAAAGTGTCCTCAATTCATTAGTCGCATTACAGAGAATTCGCATTAGCGAAATGCATGTTGTAGCAAAACAACCTGTATTTGAGGTGCAACAAATGGAGCCCCTGCCACTGGTGCTCACATCCTAAAGGTAGTTTATAAATGAAGTAACATAGTTTCGTGGGAAACTATCAGAGGTAAGAATTTGTTTATTTTAAATTAATGTTACAAAAAAATGTAAACCAAATGTTGATTTATGGTAACATAGTATGGTCGCACGGATCTTGAACTTTTATATCAATGAACAATTTGCAAACAAAAATGAATACAATAGAACAATGTTGCATTTATAGAGAGCAGGAGTTAAAATCAAGCACTGAATTTTTTTTAGATTAGAGTAATTACAGTGTGGAAACAGGCCCTTCGGCCCAACAAGTCCACACCGATCCGGCGAAGCGCAACCCACCCAGACCCATTCCCCTACATTTACCCCTTCACCTAACACTACGGGCAATTTAGCATGGCCAATTCACCTGACCTGCACATCTTTGGATAGTGGGAGGAAACCGGAGCACCCGGAGGAAACCCACACAGACACGGGGAGAATGTGCAAACTCCACACAGTCAGTCGCCTGAGGCGGGAATTGAACCCGGGTCTTGGCGCTGTGAGGCAGCAGTGCCATCGCGCTGCGCGTGTTCAAGACTTTCAGCGAGAGCAGGCATAGATAGAATAATGTTGTTGAATTTTAAATCCAGTTAAAGAGATTTTGAGATATCTTGCCCCAACAGCAATAGCCCTTTAGTCTGTCCTGTCACCAAACAATATGAGCTGAAAATGTACTAGAGGTCATCTGTATCACTCGTGGAGGAATTTTGGAATCTACTTTACTGTCTCCAGGGTCAGGTCTGCTCTGAGTTTGGAGGACAATGTTAAAAATCACACAACACCAGGTTATAGTTCAACAGGTTTATTTGGAAGCACTAGCTTTCAGAGCACTGCACCTTCATCAGTTAACTGTGAAACAGGATCATAAGACACAGAATTTATAGCAAAAGGTGTTATGCAACTAAAACAACATATTGAACGAACCTAGATTGCTGTGTTATGTATTTCATCTTTTACAATGGGTTGCAGGTTTCAGTTCATTAATATGTAAATCCCAGAACTTCTTTCAAGTCACATTGTCGAGGCAGACTGATTCAAGTTTTAAAATAGAAATTTATAAAATATTGCATGGATTGACTGCCTGCAGATTGTGCACTTTTTGAGCAAAATAGAATGTATCTGCAAATATAATTCTGCTTACATTATGTTCACGCCATAGACTTGTATGTGTGTGTGCATGCATGAAAGAGAGAGAGAGGGTGAGTGCATGTGAGTGTGAGTGCATGCTTGGTAAAGTGTGTGTGTGTATGAGAGAGGGTCTGCATGACTGTATGAGTGTGTAAGAGTGTGTGACTTGAGAGCAATCTAGGTTTGTTCAATGTATCGTTTCAGTTGCATGACACTGTAATGTTTTGCTATATATTCTGTGTCTTATGATCCTGTTTCACAGCTACCTGATGAAGGAGCACTGCTCTTAAAGCTAGTGCTTCCAAATAAGCCTGTTGAGTATAACCTGGTGTTGTGATTTTTAACTTTGTCCACCCGAGTCCAACACCAGCTCCTCCAAATCCTGGGTTTGGTGATTCACCCTGACCAAACCTATACTGTACCAGGCAGGATGATCACTGAGAGCCTTGCACTCCTCACGGGATATGATCGCCTATGTACAGGACAGGGGTTGGATACCTACCTCAGCAGTCTGGACCAAGAGAAGGCCTTTCACAGGATATTGCGCACTTATATGTAGGACATACGCTCCAAAATGGGCTTTGGGGAGGGAAGGGTCTGACTGCTCTGACACGAACATTGTTAGTCCAGTTTCAATCAATGGATGGGAATCAGAAAGCTTCCCCAACAGATCTGGAGTCAGGCAGAGCTGCCCACTATCTCCTGCCTTGTTTGTGTGTTACATAGAGCCTTTTGCTGAGTCCTTCAGGGAAGATGCAAGCCTGAGAGGGGTGACTATTTCATGCAGCGGAGGCCTGCAGGCCAAAGCCTTCCTGTACATGGATGATATCGCTGTTTTCTGCTCAGATTGGCTGTCAGTGCACAGACTCATGAGCATCTGCAACCAGTTTGAACTGCCTCGGGAGCCAAGAAAAATCAAGGCAAGAGCGAGGCCATGTTCTTTGGAAAGTGGGCTGACAGATCCTTTATCCCCTTCACCGTCAGGACAGATTCCCAGAAGATGCTAGTGTCGTCCCATTTCCCTATCATCGTATCACTCGAAGCAAACACTCAGAGACACAGTAAGGCTTTACCTCCTTCATCTTTAATTCAGGTCCTGGATAGAGAGAGAATGATTGTTCATGTGCACAGAGACATGAATTCTCGGTGTTCTCTTGAACTGCAGATTCTAAAGGAATTATCTAGTCACTTACAGGGGGTAGCATCCAAATAAGGCAACATCTATATTGATTGGGCAACCGTTACAATCAACGAGCATCAACAGTAAAGATTAAGCCATCTGGCATTATACAGTGAATGTTCTTAACCTTGTTAATTGGCTTCACATAGTGAATGCTTTTCATCTTGTTAAATGGCTTTACATAAGGGATGTTTTTTCACTTCGTCAACCCAATACCCTTGCCTCCAGCACCTCATTGTTTACTGCAAGTTCTTATCTGATCCAAGTCATGCTCACTGAACCTTTGTCTCACGCAACCCAAAACGTAACTCTTTCCCTACCTGCTCATACCTGATACACTTTCTTATTCCCTCCTTTTATCATTTCATGATAACCACCTGGATGGCACTACCAGCTTTTATAAGACTCTGACAGCCAGTATTTAAGCAAGTTGTTGATACACAACATGCAATGATTATAACAACAAAAATTACTAAGCTGTTTAGTAGATAGAATTTCTTGGATTCTCCCATGTGGGAAAAAGTTCACCAGTAAAGGTCTTAAACCCACAGTCCTTAGTGACCAGTTCACCCCCTCCAAGTCGAGTGGAAACGAGCCAGTTATCCAAGATTGCTTTTAGTAAAGTCCAACCTGAAAACAAAATCCAGTCTATTCTTCTGCATCACTCCACAGAGAAATCTGAATTCTTAGAAAAGGGCAGTTGAATACTTAACAAATCTGACGAGACATCCGCCCTTGCGGAGATGCTTCAGATAGAGGATACCAACACATCTGAGCATGCAGTGCAGCAGCTGCAGCAGCAGACTAAGTGAATTCGGCATTCTTTGCTGCTTCTGCTCCCACTCCGATATTAAATGTAACAAAGCCAACAAAGCTTGATCAGAAAACCTTCATATCCCTTAAATGATCGAAAGACAAGGTAAAGCTCACTTTTTTTCTGTCCACTGACAAAAAACATATGGACTTCATCTTCATTGTTGTTAGCTTCTTCACTCTTCATGATCATGACTGGGGAGCTGATTGAATCTGTCGGATCAGGTTGCAGGGGGGCAGGCCGTGGACCGAAGGCATGCTTTACCTGTGAATGGAGAAACTCTAGAGACTGTTAGCTGCTGAAAGTCCTTTCCTCTTTCATTCATTCCTTGCCAAGGTGGTTATCAGTATGAAGACAGTCACACATTTAACTATACTAAATTGTGTCTGCTTTTTTCAACATTCTCAGTAATTTTGAAGTCTGTTTCTCTGTTCACTATTTCTGACATTGACAAGTTTTATATAATCCATAACCTTTGAAATTGTACTGCATAAACAATTCGGTCAATTATAAACAACAATCAATGGTCCGAAAATCAAACCCTAGGAGGATCCCATTCAGGTTATTCAAAAATTATTTTCCTTCAACAAACTGAGTCTTGGCTAATGTGAAAGTTGTCAAGAAAAGTATTTCCAAAATCTAGAACAGCAAGAAAACAACAAAATGTTTCCTGTGCTTTAGCAATTGAAGAGGCAGTTTCAGTTCAGATTTAAATCTTAAATATTCATAGGAAACAAAACAAATGCTGAGTATTTTAGAATATGTTCTCCAAATGAAACTTCCCAAATAAAACAGTCGGAAATACAGTAGCAACTTTGGAAGAGATCAACATTCTTTGAATTTGCAATATGAAGGGGACCCAATGAAGTCTTAACAGTAATTAACAGAACTGAAACAGTTCAGCCTCAAGTTCTAATATTCTCTAAAATCTTAATAAAACATCAAAGTTAAAATGCATTCTTTTGTGAACACTCTGCATTAAAAACACAGCAGCAGCAAAGATATTTTAATACAATACTCTCATCTGGCTAAAGCATGACCACTGACCCAACTGTTTTTTTTATAAACAGGCATTGTAGAATTTCAAACAAATCATGGGCTCAAGGCACTAAATCAATTTATTTTAAGGTTACCAGTTTGATCATTTTAAACAGGACATACTGTTGTACAATTTCAATGTAAAAACAAAATCTGCCCCATTACAAAGCTCACAAAACGCATTAAAATGAGATCCTGATTTATGAACATCTGGATAGGAATAATGTGATCAAGGATAGTCAGCATGGTTTTGTGAAGGGCAGGTCGTGCCTCACAAACCTTATTGAATTCTTTGAGAAGGTGACTAAGGAGGTGGACGAGGGGAAAGCAGTAGATGTGGTGTATATGGATTTTAGTAAGGCGTTTGATAAGGTTCCCCATGGTAGACTACTGCAAAAAATACGGAGGTATGGCATTGAGGGTGAGTTGGAGGTTTGGACTAGGAATTGGCTGGCTGGAAGAAGACAGAAGGTAGTAGTTGATGGCAAAGGTTCATCTTGGAGAGCCGTCACTAGCGGTGTTCCGCAAGGATCTGTTTTGGGACCATTGCTGTTTGTCATTTTTATAAATGACCTGGAAGAGGGGTTAGAAGGTTGGGTGAGAAAGTTTGCGGATGATACGAAAGTCGGAGGAGTTGGTGACAGTGAGGAAGGATGTGGCAGGTTACAGCAGGATATAGAGAAGCTGCAGAGCTGGGCAGAAAGGTGGCAAATGGAATTCAATGTAGCTAAGTGCGAGGTGATTCACTTTGGGAAGAATAACAAAAAGATGGGGTACTGGGCTAATGGTCGGATACTTGGTAGTGTGGATGAGCAGAGGGATCTTGGTGTCCATGTACACAGATCTCTGAAAGTTGCCACCCAGGTAAATAGTGCGGTGAGGAAGGCATATGGCGTACTGGCTTTTATTGGTAGAGGAATTGAGTTCCGGAGTCCTGAGGTCATGATGCAGTTGTATAAGACTCTGGTACGGCAGCATCTGGAATATTGTGTGCAGTTTAGGNNGACAGATGTTAGGGGTAGGTTCTTTACTCAGCGAGTCGTGAGTTCATGGAATGCCCTGCCAGTAGCAGTGGTGGACTCTCCCTCATTATGGGCATTTAAGCGGGCATTGGATAGGCATATGGAGGATAGTGGGCTAGTGTAGGTTAGGTGGGCTTGGATCGGCGCAACATCGAGGGCCGAAGGGCCTGTACTGCGCTGTATTCTTCTATGTTCTATGATTCAAACAAGGCCTAAAGGGATTTTCTGAACCAGTATTTTAACAAACCAAAACATTTAAACATCACTCAATCACAGCATGGCAGAATTTACAATGAAACTGCCTTTTCTGACCCAAGTATTCGTACAACCTTAATTTCAGCGTTTCTTTTTTTTTGCATCCTCTCACTGATATTACACTTACGAAAAGTGAAAGCCCTCTCAGCGGACCACGTGGTGCCGCAATCCAAGCCACTCTCTTTCCCCTGAACAAAGACTCGCAGAGCCTCAAATTTCACCACTGGGGGACTTTAATCCCTTTCTCACTTTACACCTCACGGGAGCTTAAACCCCAATCAAACACAGACAGCTTGAATCTCAATTAAACACAGAGGACTTGAACCCCAATATCGCGCAGAGGACTCTAACCTCAATTAAATGCAGAGGACTCGAACCCCAATATAGTGCAGAGGAATTGAACCTCAATTCAGCCCACAGGACTCAAACCTCTGCTTGTCAGCACGCTTATGAAACTGTGTCTCTCAACTGAACTAATTACCATTCAAAAGATCGGTAGAATAGAGAGCGATTGAACGAGGGGACTGTTTCCAACACATAGGAATATCGAGAGGAGCCAAAAGTTTAAAATCTTATCTTGTGAGCCCATCCGTCTTGAGATACCAGTGTTCCGGACAATCACTGAAACCGTCTGATCGTAACTCTTCATTTGGATCCTACCTGGTTCGCCATATTGTTGTCCCGTTTCCCTATCCCCATATCAGTCGAAGCAAACACTGAGACATAGTATGTCTTTACCTCCTTCATCTTTATTCTGGGCCCTGCAGGGAGAGAGAATGATCGCTGATGTGCACAGGGACATGAGTTCTCAGTCTTCTCTCGAACAACAGATTCTTAAGGAACTATGTAGTCACTTACAGCAAACAACATCCAAATAAGGCAAATCTATATTGATTGTAACGGTCCCCAATCAGTGAGCATCAACAGTAATGATTAAGCCATCAGGCATTATACAATGAATGTTCTTAAACTTGTTAACTGGCTTCACATAATGAATGCTTTTCACCTTTTTAAATGGCTTTACATAAGGAACGCTCTTTCACCTTTTCAACCCCAATGCTTGCCTCCAGCACCTCATTGTTTACTGCAAGGTCTTATCTGATTCAAGTCATGCTAACTGAGCATTTATCTCACACAACCCAAAAATTAACTCTTTCCCTACCTGCTCATACCTTAAAACTTTCTCACTAGGAATATGATTTGGAAAGGATGGGGTGTGCTCAAAATTTTGGAGGCACGCATCACTAAAGTGAGGCAAAAAGTGGGCTTTTGGGAGTATTGTGGGTGAAAATCTAGTCAAGTGTGACACACTCTTTTTATGTGGTGCAGTTCTCATCCATTTTCTGAACCTGCGCCATTGCAATCAACCCAGCCACCTTGCACTTCACCTAGAGAGTTGATGATGGACTGTGCCCGTGGGAACACCATGTACAAAACTCTGGATAAAGGGGGAAAGAATGTAACCAATGCTATCCTCATCCCGATGTGTGAGGCTGCATCAAGCTCTGTGTAGACCCTTAGTACGTAAACACACCAAGTGCCACTATGTTCTGAGGTTCTACGTTTCCCTGGTGTTGCGAAGGGTGAGTCTGACGTCATTGCTGCCCACGCTTCAAGTAGTTCGACCATGCCATATCACCTGTCCTTCGGTGGAGAAATTTGCAAAGAAAAACACCTTTGACCACAAGTTTGTCAGTAAGTGGTCAGCACATAGCATCCTCAAGACCCTGCCAGAAAAGGTGGATCCTATCAGATTGTTGCCTATGCAGATTGTTAAAGTCATTTGGCAGAATGCCTCATCACCAGAACTTTCCAACAAGCACCAAGACCGCTTGGCTGGCTGTGAGAAGGGCACTAACTTTGAGATCCTTCACGCCTGGACTTTGCATCATGCTGACCTTGAATCAGTTGTTTGGGGTGGTAGAGATTGTCACCTACTCCCTTCTGGAATGTGCCTTTGTACAGGAAGTCTGGAGAAAGATGCATTTGATTCTATCAAAATTCATCCCAATTAGCTCCTTGACACATGGTTCTGGGCTGTATGGACTGTTTCCCAGGATGCACACCAAGACAAGCGTGGACTGCTGCTGGAGGACTATCAACTCGGTGAAAGATGCTGTTTGGTCTGCATGAAATTTGTTGGTCTTCCAGAATGAGGAGTTGAGCTTGACCGAGTATTACAGACTGGCACATTCCAAGGTACAAAATTATGTGCTGAGGGCCTGACTAAAGTTTGGGGTAGCTGCTGTCAAGGCGCATTGGGGAAAGACCACTGTCTAGGTCTTTCAGCCAAAGTTAAATGGGGGTCTGTCAGTTATTGGATCCCCTCACCCCCCCCCCCCCTCCTCCCCAACCAATGCTTCAGAATTAGGCAAATATAATCTTTTAGAAGTAGGAAATTCCTTTGTTTGTAGTTTGACTCTATCCAACAAACAATGTTTATTTGTTTCTTCATTTTCTACTGTGCAGAATCAAACTGCTTTATAAAGACTGCTATATAAAGATTTTTTAAAAATAAAACAAATCTGAGCATCAGTAAGAAATGCTCAAACTGCTTTAGGGACTATGTGTGTCCATATAAAAATATTTTTATGAACAAAGTATATCTTTGAAATTAAAAATAAAATCTGAGCCTGTGTAAGAAATGCCATGGGTTTGTTTGTTGGACCTGTCAGGAAATTCAAACTCCAATGTTTGTTTCTCCATATGCAGAATTGAACTGCTCTAGTGACTGTGTATGTATGCATATAAAAATTTTCATGGTAGCCCACAAACCCACCAACACACTAAAACAGCAGCAAATGAGTTTGAAAGACCCTGTACAGAAAACAAGCAAAACTAATGTCATTTACAAAATACTGTGCAAGAACTTTAACACTACATTGGACAAACAGGCAGAAAACTAGCCACCTGGTTACATGAACATCAACTGGCCACAAAACGACGTGACCCTCTCTCACTAGTATCCTTGCAGACAGATAAGGAAGGACACCACTTCGACTGGGACAACACATCCATCCTAGGGCAAGTCAAACAGAGACACACATGAAAATTCCCAGAAGCATGGCATTCCAACCTGAACTCTATCAACAAACACATCGAGTTAGACCCCATCTACCACCCCCTGAGAAAAAGAACAGGAAATGACATCACCAACCCAAAGAAACCCAAACATGCAAATAGAAAACAGGAATTATCAACAGTGCTTTGCCCGGAGGCCCATTGAAGACATTACCTAGTAGGGTGATGAAACTTCTGGAAATAAACCTTCTGGCTCAGCGAGCAAACCTACATCCAGAACCTCAACCTGAGCTACAAATCTTCTCAAAATTCATGACTAAAGAATATTTTTGAAATAAAAATAATGTTTAAAAAAATGAACAAATTGCTTTAACCAATGACAATTAAGAAGTATGAATTACTAACTTATCTGTGTCTGTTTCTGTTCCCACTGTTCCAGCAATACACAAGAGCATATACAACTTACAATGTGATCCAACATTATCTCTAAAACTACCATCATCATTTTTCACATGCCACTTTTGTCGGTTTCCATAACAAATTTATTGGAGTTACTGCTATGAAGAATTAGCCACAAATTTCTGTAATTTTTCAATAACTTCTGCTATAAAATTCACACATAAAAACCTCATGATGTCTTGTTTAATTTTAGAAATCGGGACTTATAGCTTCACCTACACTTCATTCTCCCCCTTAGCCCTTCGCCCTTTAAAATGTCCTTGGTAACTTCTTGGTTTTACAAATTCACTTTTAGCTAGATTTATTACCAGGCTAACTAACCACAATATCTAAATGAGCTACACAGTTAACTATGATATGATTCATAAATCTTTGGAAAGTAGATTGGAATCTTTCAACCCAAATAGCATGACCTGATATATAATCCATTTGTTGTAACAAAGGCAAATACCTTCTTAGCCGTTGATGTTACCAGTCAGTACCACCTCAATAGATCAAATTAGGAAGAAATAAGGCACTTCTGATGCACTGTTTTCATAAAGGAGCAGGGTAAGAATCTTTTTCCTTGATGATATGTAATCTTTGCAAAATCAAATTTGTTCTGAAGTTGAAGGCACATACTGTACCTTTAAGAGAGAGTGAATGCTGTTCTGAACTGAGAGCTTACAAGCACCTGTGAGATGACTAGATGGCAGTCCCAGAATGCACTGGAAAATTGAAAATATGTAACATTTGTCTATAAAGTGGATAACTGAATTTTGGTTGCTGTTTTGGCAACAATTCAGATTTAACCAATCAGTTAAATTATGCCCCAGGTTACTGAAACCCAATCGAGTTTGAATCTTTTTTTTTGTCAACATTGAACCAATGAGATGATCCCATGTTGGGGATATAAAAATTTAGAGATTTTGAAAATTGCAGAGAGCAACTGTCATCGAGAGAGACTCAAGAAATTAGGAATCAGGTAGGTTAGTTAACTAACAGCACTTGAAGAGGGCACAGCATAGAATGAAGTAGGTAGCAGATTAAAAACTCTAAAATTTGGACCTTTTCCCATGGGGATGACGTATTAGTATTGTTACCAGTGGTAGGCAATTCTTTCAAGGCCAGATTTAGTGGTCTCTACCAAATTGGGAAAGAATTAAGTCAGGTAAACTATCTGGTAAAGTTGTCAGAAAAAACACTGTCTCGGGTATGTCATGTGAATATATTGAAACCTTCCTATAATCGAGACAGTGAACAGGTGTTAAATACTGCCCTGCAGAGTGAGGAATCAAATCCAGATGATGTGGAGTTTGGTGTGCCTCAAAATACATTAAATAATAAGGAAATCCTTGAGGAGTGGCATACGTTAGTGAACTATCTGTCTCAGGAACAAAATGCCCAGTTGAAAGGTTTCTAGCAGCTGTATAAGGACCTATGCAGAAATAAGATGGGGAGTACTAATACTATTGTGCATGCAGCGTAAGTAGAGAATGCTTTTCCGATAAAGCAAATCCTACAGACCTAATCCTCTCAAAGCCACACCGGTCCAGAAGGAAGTGGATACGCTGCTCAACAAAGTTAAAAATCACACAACACCAAGTTATAGTCCAACAGGTTCAATTGGAAGCACACTAGCTTTCAGAACAATGCTCCTTCATCAGGTGGTAGTGGAGGGCTCAATCCTAACACAAATATAGGATTTATAGCAAAAATTTACAGTGTGATGTAACTGAAATTATACATTGAAAAAATTGATTATCTGTGAAGCCTTTCATCTGTTAGAATACAGTGATAGTTTCACTCCTTTCATGTGCAAATCACAAAACCTTTTTTTTTAAAAAGTTGCATTCTCGGATTAGCAGGTTCATAGCTCCTTGAAAGTAGAATCGCAAGTAGATAGGATAGTGAAGAAGGCGTTTGGTGTGCTTTCCTTTATTGGAAAGAGTGTTGAGTACAGGAGTTGGGAGATCATGTTACAGCTGTACAGGACATTGGTTAGGCCACTGTTGGAATATTGCATGCAATTCTGGTCTCCTTCCTATCGGAAAGATGTTGTGAAACTTGAAAGGGTTCAGAAAAGATTTACAAGGATGTTGCCAGGGTTGGAGGATTTGAACTATAAGGAGAGGCTGAACAGGCTGGGGCTGTTTTCCTTGGAGTGTCGGAGGCTGAGGGGTGACCTTGTAGAGGTTTACAAAATTGAGGGGCATGGATAGAGTACATAGGCAAAGTCTTTTCCCTGGGATGGGGGAGTCCAGAACTAGAAAGCATAGGTTTAGGGTGAGAGGGAAAAGATATAAAAGAGACCTACGGTGCAACATTTTCACACAGAGGGTGGTATGTGTATGGAATGAGCTGCCAGAGGAAGTGGTGGAGGCTGGTACAATTGCAACATTTAAGAGGCATTTGGATGAGTATATGAATAGGAAGGGTTTGGAGGGATATGGGCCGGGTGCTGGCAGGTGGAACTAGATTGGGTTGGGATATCTGGCCAGCATGGACGGGTTAGACTGAAGGGTCTGCTTCCATGCTGTACATCTCTATGACTCCAAGAAAAAGTCACTGACAGACGTAGTCTATAGGCCATCAAATAATAACATCACATTGGAGTGAGCAATAAACAAAGAAATAACTAATGCCTGTAAAAATGGTGTGGAAATTAACATGGGACATTTTAATCTACATGTTGATTGGTTGAACCAGCTCGGTCAGGGTAGCCGTGAGGAGGAGTTCATTGAGTGTATCTTCGAAAGTTTTCTTGGACAGTATGTAATGGAACCCATGAGGCAGCACGCTATCCTAGATCTGGTCATGTCTAATGAGACAGGACTAATTAATTACCTCAGTTAGGGATCCTCTTGGAAGGAGCCATCACAGTATAGTTGAATTCAGAATATAGAAGGAGAGTGTGAAGATAAAATCCAATTCGAGGGTCTTGTGCTTAAACAAGTGAGACTACAATAGGAGGACGGAGGACTTTGCTAAGGTAGACTGAAAACAAAGATTTTATGGTGGGACAGTTGACAAGCAGTGGAGGACTTTCAAAGCAGTTTTTCAAAGTGCTCAGCAAAAATACGTTCCACTGAAAAGGAAGAACTGTAAGAAAACGGGTAACTTGCCATGGGTGTCTAAGGAAATAAGGAAGGCTATCAAATTGGAAGAGAAGGCTTACAAAGTGGCGATGATCAGTGGGAAACTAGAAGATTGGAAAAACTTTAAAGGTCAACAGAAATCCAAAAAAAAGAGTTATAAAGAAAAGTAAGATCAACTACGAGAGAAAACTAGCACAGAATATAAAGACAGATAGCAACAGTTTCTATAAATATATAACATGAAAAAGAGTGGCTAAAGTAAGCATCGGATTTTTAGAGGATGAGAAGGGGCATTTAGTTCTGGGGTATGATGAAATGGGTGAGGCTTTGAAGAGGTATTTTGTGTCAGTCTTCCCAGTGGAGGACACTATTAACATGCCAGTTATTGACAAAGAGACAAAGGTAGGTGAGGACCAGGAAACAATCATTAGTACGGAAGAGGTAGTATTGGGCATGCTAATGGTGCTAAAGATAGACAAGTCTCTTGGCCCTCATTGAACGCATCCCATGGTACTAAAAGAGATTGCAGGAGAAATAGCAAGTACTCTTGAGGTAATTTTCCAAAATTCGCTGGATTCTGGGGCAGTTCCAGCATATTTAGACAGCAAATGTGACATCACTGATTAAAAGGGGAGGTAGACAAAAGATAGGGAATTATAGGCTGGTTAGCCTAATTTCTGTAGTGGGATAGCAAAAATACATTCCAGTGAAAAGGAAGAACTGTAAGAAAATAGGTAATTTGCCATGGGTGTCTAAGGCTATCAAATTGGAAGAGAAGGCTTACAAAGTGGCGATGATCAGTGGGAAACTCGAAGATTGGAAAAACTTTAAAGGTCAACAGAAATCCAAAAAGAATTATCAAGGAAGAAACAGCAAGACATCTAGATACAAATTGTCCCATTGGGCAGACGCAGCATGGGTTCATGAAGGGCAGGTCATACTTAACTAATTTTTTGGAATTCTTTGAAGGCATTACAAGCAAGGTGGACAACGGGGACCCCGTAGATGTGGTGTACCTAGATTTCCAAAAAAGCTTTTGACAAGGTGCACACAAGAGGCTGCTGCATAAGATAAAGATGCATGGTGTTACAGGTAAAGTATTAACATGGATAGAGGATTGGTCGACTAACAGGAAGCAAAGAATAAGGATAAATGAGTGCTGTTCTGGTTGGCAATTGGTGACTAGTAGTGTTCCTCAGGGATCAGTGTTGGGACTGCAATTATCTAGAATTTACATATATGATTTGTAGGTGGGGTCCACAGTAGTGTGTCAAAGTTTGCAAATGACACTAAGTTGAGTGGCAGAGCAAAGTGTACAGAGGACTGTGAAACTTTGCAGAGGAACATAGATACTTTAATTGAGTGGGCAAAGGTCTGGCAAATGGAATATGATGTTAATAAATGTGAAGTCATCCATTTTGGTATGAGTAACAGTAAAAAGGATTAATACTTGAATGGTTAAAAAGTTGCAGCATGCTATGCTGAGGAACCTGGGTGTCCTTGTGTATGAATCATAGAGGGTTGGTCTGCAGATACAAGTAATTAGGAAGTCAAATGGAATTTTGTCCTTCATTGCTAAATGGATTGAATTTAAAAGCAGAGAGGTTATGTTGCAGCTGTACAGGGTGCTGGTGAGGCCACACACGGAATACTGCATGCAGTTTTGGTCTCCTTACTTGAAAAAGGATATAATGGCACTAGAGAGGGTGCAGAGGAGGTTCGCTAGGTTGACTCCAGAGTTGAGGGGTTTGGCTTATAAGGAGAGACTGAGTATACTGGGATTATATTCATTGGAATTTAGAGGAATGAGAGGGGGTTCTTTAGAAACATAAAATTATAAAGGGATTAGATGATATAGAAGTAGAGACGATGTTTCCATTGGCAGGTGAAACTCGGACAAGAGGACATAGCCTTAAGATTAGGGGGAACACATTTAGGACTGAATTGAGAAGGAACTTCTTCTCCAGAGGATTGTAAATCTATGGAATTCCCTGCCCAGTGAATTGTTGATGCAACTTTAATAAATGTTTTTAAAGCTAAGATAGATTTTTTTGAACAATAAAGGAATTAAGGGATATAGTGAGAGAGTGGGTAAGAGGAACTGAGTCCATGGAAAGATCAGCCATGATCTTATTGAACGGCTGAGCAGGCTTGAAGGGCCTGATGGCCTACTCCTGCTACTAGTTCTTATTTATGTTCTCATCCAAGTCTCAACAATGCACGGGCAATCACGTTTCCTTGTCCTGCCACATGCACAATTTTCAAATTGAATGGCTGTAACAACAAGCTCCACCTAAACAGTCTGGAATTCTTGTCCTTAAATTTCTCCACAAACTTCAATGGGTTATGATCTGTGTATATGATTGTCTCAGATACATTACTGGTAACATAAACATTGAAATATTGTAACGGCAACACCAAGCTCAAAGTCTCCTTCTCAACTGTCGAATATTTCTGCTGATGAATGTTCAGTTTCCTGAAGAAATATCCAATAGGTTTTTCTATCTTCTCATCATCTTCCTGTAAGAGCACAGCACCAACACCCACATCACTCGCATCGATAACCACATTGAATGGCTTTGCATATTCAGGTGTGGCTAATACTGGGACAGTGGTTAACACAGGTGTGGCTTATACTGGGACAGTGGTTAACACAGCTTTCTGGCTGTCAATTGCCTTCTGATAGTTCGCTGTCTACTGAAACTTCTTGCCTTTCTTTAGTAATTCAGTGAGTGGAGCAGCCACACTGCTAAAATTTGGTATGAATTTCTGATAAAATCCACTCAATCCAAGGAATCATAGTACTGTTCATTTAGTCGATGGGAAACCTTTGTTTTTGCATTTCATGCGGCCATGTGTCCATGTCCAATAATGTTGCCCAGGAAGATGACTTGTGCTTTGGCAAATTCACTCTTAGCCAGGTTTATCACCAAGCCTGCCTCCCAAAGTCGACTGAAAAATTCTGATAAATGTTGCAAATGTTCCTTCCATTTGTGACAAAAAAATAACCAGGTCATCAATTTAAACTACACAATTGGGTAATCTGGAAATGACCTTATTGGTTAGTCTTTGAAATGTGACTGATGCATTTTTCATACCAAATGGCATGACTTTGAATTGATCCAGTCCATTCAATGTTACAAAAGCTGAAATTATCTTCATTCTTTTGGACGAGGTTACATGCAGTATCCTCTGAGCAAGTCCAACTTAGAAACATGAGTTGCTTGTTCCACCAGTTCAGTACAGTCTGTTCATGGAATTGGATATGAATCAGACTTTATAACTGCATTGACTTTGTGATAGTCCACACACAACTGTTGAGTATCATCTCGGGGGTGGGGGGGAGCAGTTTGACTAACAGGAAGCAAAGACTGTGGTAAATGAATGCTATTCTGGTTGGCAGTCGGTAGTAGTGTGCCTCAGGGATTAGTGCTGGGACCGCAATTATTCCCAATTTACATAGATGATTTGGAGTTGGAAACCATGTGTAGTGTGTCAAAGTTTGCAAATGACACTAAAACTTTGCAGAAGAACATAGACACTTTAAGTGAGTGGGCAAAGATCTGGCAGATGGGATACAATGTTATTAAATGTGAAGTCATCCATTTTGGCAGCAGTAACAGTAAAAACTATTATTACTAGAATGGTAAAAGTTGCAGCATGCTGCTATGCAGAAGGACCTGGGTGTCCTTGTGTATGAATCATAGACAGTTGGTCTGCAGATACAACAAGTAATTAGGAAGGCAAATGGAATTTTGTCCTTCATTGCTAAAGGGATTGAGTTTAAAAGCAGGGAGGTTATTTGCAGCTATACAGGGTGCTGGTGAGGCCACACTTGGAGTACTGCATGTAGGTTTGGTTTCGTTACTTGACGGGGATGTACTGAAACTAGAGTGGGTGCAGGGGAAGTTCACTAAATTGATTCCGGAGTTGAGGGCATTGGCTTATGAGGAGAGACTGAGTAGACTGGGATTATGTTTTTTGGAATTTAGAAGAATGATGGGGGATCTTACAGTTCCATATCAAACTATGAACGGAATAGATAAGATAGAAGTAGAGAGGATGTTTCCGCTGGCAGGTGAAACCAGAACAAGAGGGCAGAGCTTCAAGATTAGGAGGAGCAGATTTTGAACTGAATTGAGAAGGAATGTCTTCACCTACATGGTTGTGAATCTATGGAATTTCCTGCCCAGCGAATTGTTGACTCTACTTCAGTGAACATTTTTAAAGCTAAGGTAGATTTTTTTAAACAATAAAGGAATTAAGGGTTACAGTGAGAGGGCGGGTAAGTGCAGCTGAGGCCACAAAAAGATCAGCTTTGATCTTATTGAATGGCTGAGCAGGCTTGATCGGCCAGATGGGCTACTCCTGCTCCTGGTTGTTATGTATGGTTTTGGCACCCTTACTATGGGTGAGGTCCAGTCAGTGCACATCACTTGGGTTATGTCATCTTGGAGCATGTGTTCAATCTCCTTTTGAAATTGTGTCACCTTTAGAGGTTTAAGCCTAAAAGGATGTTGCTTTATTGGCAAAACATATCGTATCTCTACATCATGCATAATTAGGTTAGTAGTTCCCAGCTTATTTCCACATATCTCCCCACATGATTGCAAAAATTCTTTCAGGTCATTTCGATTTTCCTCTGGAAGGTAACTCAATAATTTATCCCAATTTTTGACAACTTACTCACTGTCCAATTTAATTTGGGGAATGTCCAATTTAGAATCCTCTGAACTTGGTTTTTCACTCTGTGCTGTAACCAATAACACAGTCTCCTTTTTTTTTTCCTTCCTTCTCGAAATATCTTTTGAGCATATTCACATGACACACCTGTGAGATTTCTTTCTGTCTGGAGTCCTTATCAAATAGCTCACTCACTCAATTTTCTTTTGACTTTTTAAGGTCCACTAAACCTTGCTTTTAAAGGTTCACCTATCACAGGAAGTGACCCTAACACCTTATCTCCGATAGCAAAATCGCCAAGTTTTGATTTCTTGTCTGCTTCCCGATTCATTGTATGCTTTGATACTTTTAAATTCTGTCCAGCCAACTCCCCTGCTCTGTTTAACTGTTCCATAAAAGCTGACACATAGTCCAAATATTTTGTGTCTGCATTTTGACTTACCTATTTCTCCTTAAGCAATTTTAGATGTCCTCTCACTTCATGCCAAAAAATGAATTCAAATTGACTGATTTTGGACCATTCATTTAGTGCATCTCTGACTGCAAAAAATACATACGGAATTCCTTTATCCCAGCCATCTAGATAGTCTTGACTATGAGCCCTCAACATGGTCTTTAATGTCTGCTGCCACCTTTCTAGCGCTCGCTGCAATTCTGGATGATATGCAGTAGATTTGAATTGTTTTATTTCTAAGCTGTCCACAACTTCCTTCGATAATTTTGATGTAAAATTTGATCCTTGATCTGATTGTGTCTCTGTGGGTAGTTCATATCTAGTGAAAAATTTGAGTAACTCTACTACAATCCTTTTAGCTGTAACATTGTTTAATGGAATGGCCTCTGGAAATCTAGTGGACACATCCATTATTGTTAACAAATACTGATTCCCACTTTTTGTTTTAGGGAGGTTTCCTACGCAATCGTTTAAGACTCTTGTAAAAGATTTCACAAATGCAAGAATATGTATTAAAGGTGTGTGTTTTAATACTGCCTGTGGTTTTCCAATTACCTGACATGTATGACATGTCTGGCAAGCTTTAACTACGCCGATAATGTGTTGCTGGAAAAGCACAGCAGGTCAGGCAGCATCCAAGGAGCAGGAGCATCGACGTTTCGGGCCTTCATGCCCGAAACGTCGATTCTCCTGCTCCTTGGATGCTGCCTGACCTGCTGCGCTTTTCCAGCAACACATTATCGGCTCTGATCTACAGCATCCGCAGTCCTCACTTTCTCCTCGAAGCTTCAACTACATCCTTGTTTTTGTATTTTAGCTTGAGTTTTTCCTTATCCCTAAATGACCTCCTACGAGCAGTTCATGTGCTATCCGCAACACCCGCTTTCTATAACCCACTGGCAATTTGACTTGATGAACTGCCCATTTCTCATGTGATGGTCTGCATTTCCACATTAGGACATCGTTTTTAAGATAATAATGGATACATCTGGATTCTTCTGTGAATGCTTTTTGATACAATTGCTTTAGTTTTTCATTATTTGCTGTGAGTCAGTTAATTTCTCTGAGCTGAAAATGTCTACTTTGTCATCTATCTGTTCCTGGTTTGTCTCAACCATTTGATCAGACAGGGTCGATGATAATTACACTTCAACTTTCTTATTAGTACTCTTTGATCTCTTCCATTTCAACTGGTGACTTTGTGGCCTCCTTACCATACAGTCTGGAAAAATCCCAGGATATGCTTCCTGTAATACTGCGGTTGCATGATTTTCCACTGGCTTTTTGACCACAATAGGTAGCACTCCTACCTGTGAACCAGTTATATCATTAACAAGGACAAATTGTATTTGTGGACCTGAGAGTTTGTTCCATATTCCTACCACAACTTCTCCACTCTTCACTGGACACTCTAACCTCATTATACATAATTGAGCGCTTCTTGTCTCACAATGAATTCCCATCACTAGCATGTACATATCGCCTCATCTTTCAACATCAAAGATTGAGAGGATCCTGTATCTCTTGATGTTGTAACCTCTTTACCTGCTGCTTCTGGCGTATGCGAGTAAACTTGACCTTCGCAAATATATTGTTTAAGAAGATCTGGCACTTCTACCTTAACCAACTTCCAACCAGGTCTAGCATTCTGGTGCAGCTTTTTAGCCTCCACTGTGCTTTCCATTACCATTCTAACAAAATTCACTGGTTTGTCCTGTTTTCCAACATCTCTTTTCCCAGTGCTTTTTCTAACCCACCAACATTGTGATTTTATGTGGCATACTTTGTTGCAGTGAAAACATTGGAGCTTTTTAACTTCTCTTTCCCCTTCAAGGGTTTCCTTTTCACCCTATGGTAAGTGTCCTTATGATCTTCACCGAGATCTACTTTTCCCTTACCAAGTGAGGATTTCCGTTTTCCCAAATTTTTGTCCCTCAGAGATTAAAATTGAGGTTGGAAGCCAAACTCTGATTTATAAAAGGAAGGGTTTGGAGGGATATGGGCCGGGTGCTGGCAGGTGGGACGAGATTGGGTTGGGATATCTGGTCGGTATGGACGGGTTGGACCGAAGAATCTGTTTCCATGCTGTACATCTCTATAACTCTATGAACTCATAATCATCAGCCATTTTAGCTGCTCACCTTGTCATTTTAACTCTCTGCTCTACCACATGAGTTTTCACTACTTCAGAAAGTGAATTTTTGAACTCCTTCAAAATAATCGTATCTCTAAGACCGTCATAGGTTTGCACTATTTTTAATGCCCTCATCCACCTATCAAAGTTACTTTGTTTGATCCTTTAAAACCAGGGTCCCTTCTTAAATTCCCGAAACTTCGACTGTAGGCTTCTGGCACAAGCTCATATGCACTTAAAATGCCTTTCTTCACCTTCTCATATGCCCCAGATACCTCCTCTGATAGTGAATCGAATATCTCACTAGCTCTACGTACAAGTTTTGTTTGGCTCAACAAAATCCACATAGTCACTGGCCACTTCATTTGTTTAACCACCACCTCAAATGAGATGAAAAAGGCTTTTACATCTTTCTCACCAAATGTGTGCATTGCTTGGATAACTTTAAATAGATCCCCACCAGGCCTTTGGCTGCAATGGGTTTGCTCATTCTCACTCTCTTCCTCACAAAGCTTACCTTCAGCCTTCATCCCCATCCTTTTAAATTGACTTTCCTGATTAAGTGCCAATTTGTGAAGTTCAAAGTCTCTCTCTTTTTTCCTTTCTTTCTTTCTTTCTCTGTCTCTCTCTTTCTCTTTCTTCACTCTCTCTGTCTTTTTGTTCTGCTAAGGCCTTTCATTCTTTATCTCTTTCTTCTACTTCTAATCGTAATTCAAGCAGTTTTATTTCTTTTTCTCTTTCCTTTTCTTTTGCCTCTAACCCAAGCTGCTTCGTTTTTAATTGAATTTTAGTCATCTCCAAAAATTCTGATGGTGTTTCCAGCAAATTTAAATGCTGAGCTATTGCTGTCATTATCTCTGCTTTACTTACGGACGACTGTAACTCCAGTGCCAGCTTGACTGCCAATTCCAGCAGCTTTGCCATATTCACCTTTTGTAAAACTCCCAAAGTCATGTCTTCCACCACCAGAAAAGTCTTAGTGATGGTTAAAGCTGGATAAATCCCAGGACCTGATCAGGTGTACCCGAGAACTCTGTGGGAAGCGAGAGAAGTGATTGCTGGGCCTCTTGCTGAGATACTTGTATCATCAATAGTCACAGGTGAGGTGCCGGAAGACTGGAGGTTGGCAAACGTGCCAATGTTTAAGAAGGGTGGTAAAGACAAGCCAGCTATAGACTGGTATGCCTGACCTCAGTGGTGGGCAAGTTGTTGGAGGAAATCCTGAGGGACAGGATGTACATGTATTTGGAAAGGCAAGGACTGATTAGGGATAGAAGAAAGTGAGGAATGCAGATGTTGGAGATCAGAGGTGAAAATGTGTTGCTGGAAAAGCGCAGCAGGCCAGGCAGCATCCAAGGAACAGGAGAATCGACGTTTTGGGCATAAGCCCTTCTTCAGGAAAAAGGGCTTATGCCCGAAACGTCGATTCTCCTGTTCCTTGGATGCTGCCTGGCCTGCTGCGATTTTCCAGCAACTGATTAGGGATACTCAACATGGCTTTGTGCATGGGAAATCATGTCTCACAAACTTGATTGAGTTTTTTGAAGAAGTAACAAAGAGGATCGATGAGGGCAGAGCAGTAGATGTGATCTATATGGACTTCAGTAAGGTCTTCGACAAGGCTCCCCATGGGAGACTGATTAGCAAGGTTAGATCCCATGGAATACAGGGAGAACTAGCCATTTGG
>NC_057719.1:5405909-5413955 GCF_004010195.1 Chiloscyllium plagiosum | reverse complement strand
CGACTGTTCAGGACATTGGTTAGGCCACTGTTGGAATATTGCGTGCAACTCTGGTCTCCTTCCTATCAGAAAGATGTTGTGAAACTTGAAAGGGTTCAGAAAAGATTTACAAGGATGTTGCCAGGGTTGGAGGATTTGAGCTATAGGGAGAGGCTGACCAGGCTGGGACTGTTTTTCCCTGGAGCGTCGGAAGCTGAGGGGTGACCTTATATAGGTGTACAAAATTATGAGGGGCATGAACAGGATAAATAGGCAAAGTCTTTTCCCTGGGATCGGGGAGTCCAGGACAAGAGGGCATAAGTTTAGGGTGAGAGGGGAAAGATATAAAAGAGACCTCAGGGGCAACTTTTTCATGCAAAAGGTGGTGCGTGTATGGAATTAGGTGGTGGAGGCTGGTACAATTGCAACATTTAAAAGGCATTTGAATGAGCATATGAATAGGAAGGGTTTGGAGGGAAATGGGCCCGATGCTGGCAGGTGGAACTAGATTGGTTTGGGATATCTGGTCGGCATGGACGGGTTGGACCGAAGGGTCTGTATCCATGCTGTACATCTCTATGACTGAAAGGGCCATTACTACAGCAAGCACAGTTTAAATCAACTGAGTTCAAGGCCTGGAACAAAAATCATTGACACCTACCACTAATCCCAAATCCAAACTATAGAACAAATCCTGGCAAGAGCCCCCAATCTGTTATGGCTCAAGCCAGACCCCCTCAAAACATTTCTAGTTGTTTTAAGCAGATGTAAGTTGAATATTCCAGGAGCGACACAGCTGGTCAAACTACTCAGTTTTAAACAAAATAGAATTTATTTATACATGAACAAAAGAAAATCGAATTTAGAATAACATATCTGAAAACCCAACCAACATGAAAACGCAACTTAACAAAGAGCTATTCTGGTTTTCCTACAACATCCCATGAACACACCCCTTGGCAAAAAAGATAACTTCAAACACAGGTTCTTACAAGAGAGAGATGTTCAGCATGGAGCTGTGCCTTTGGGTCCCCAATTAAAAACTAACCCATAACTAGAAAAAAAAGCCCTGAACTGGGACAACTGGCTACTCCCCTTTTATTGTACAAGTGTTTTTTAAAAAACCTAAGAGCCTTTTCTGATTATTGACTTAGGCAGCATCTGTTAGCCATTATTAAAGTAGCCAGTTCAGATATTTCGGCACCTCTCAAAAAAAACCAAGGACAGAATAACCATGATAAAGGAGAAACATCGCCACAATAATAAAAGAACAACCTTACTATGGCCAATGTGAGTATTAAAAAGAAACAAAACAGAAGCAAGTTATGGTATTGGTCATGGACAGAACATCTCAGCTAGGACAGGCCTTTCACCAGCAGGCCTGAGTCAATATTAATCCCTCAGCAAAATGTCACGGAAATACATTACCATTGCTGTTTGTGGAACCTACTTTGCACATTGGCTGCCACCTTTCTGACATTATGATATCCAGTGGTATTGTTGTTGGATTAGTAATACAGAGACCCAGATAATGTTCTAGGCACCTGGTCAAATTCCATGACAGATGGTGGAATTTGAATTCAATAATAGTCTGGAATTTAGAAACATCTTTGGCAGTGGCACTACTGACTGACCCAGTTGAGTTCTACAGGACATGGCTGCTGGACTGAATCTGCAAGTAAAGGAGCAAACAAAGGGAAAAAAATGCATTACTTCATTCTCACAAATCTGTTTGATGCAGATATATGTATCCATGACAGTATTCATAAGAATGTACTCCAACACAGTCTCAATCTAATGCCCAGCATTTCCCGCACAGTACAAAAGACACTGTTCCCAGCATTGTTGTACAGTTCTGGAATTCATTGCCATGCATGGACCTCAGAGGTCCCTGTAGAAGAGAAAGAAATTAGTGAGAATGCTGACCGGTGCAGCATGAGACATAACTAAAAATGAATGTCAACCTGGTGAAGCTACAACATAAGACTACTTCATGCTGCTGCAAGTGATAAGTAACCAACTATCCAGATCTAAGTACTGCAGTCCTTCATGACTGGTGGTGGACAATTATCTCACTGAAGAAGAAAACGCCGCAAATAACTCGATCTTCAATGACAGGGAGCCCAGCACTTCAGTGCAAAAGATAAGGCTGGTACATTTGCAATAAATTTCAGCCATAAGTGCCGAGTAGATGGTGTCTTCCAGAAGTCCCCAGCTTTGCAGTTGCCAGTCTTCAGCTATTACAATTGAAGATATTGAGTGCTGCAATGGCTATGGGCTCTGACAGCCCCTGCAATAGTACTGAATAGACAATAGGTGCAGGAGTAGGCCATTCGACCGTTCGGGCCATCACCACCATTCATTATGATCATGGCTGATCATCCACAATCAGTATCCTGTTCTTGCCTTATCCCCATAATCCTTGATTCCACTATCTTTAAGAGCTCTATCCATCTCTTTCTTAAAAGTATCATGAGACTTGGCCTCCACAGCCTTCTGGGGCAGAGCATTCCATATGTCAACCACTCTCTGGGTGAAGAAGTTTCTCCTCAACTCTGTTCTAAATGGCTTACCCCTTATTTTTAAACTGTGTCCTCTGGTTCTGGACTCGCCCATCAGTGGAAACATGCTTCCTGCCTCCAGAGTGTTCAATCCTTTAATAATCTTATACGTCTCAATCAGATCCCCTCTCATCCTTCTAAACTCAAGTGGATACAAGCCCAGTCGTTTCAACCTCTCAACATATCATAGTCCCACCATTCCAGGAATTGACCTCATGAACCTACGCTGTACTCCCTCAGTAGCCAGAATGTCCTTCCTCAAAATTGGAGACAAAAACTTCCCACAATACTCCAGGTGCGGTCTCACCAGGGTCCTGTACAGCTGCAGAAGGACCTCTATGCTCCTATATTCAATCCCTCTTGTTATGAAGGCCAGCATGCCATTAGCTTTCTTCACTGCCTGCTGTACCTGCATGCTTGCTTTCATTGACTGATGTACAAGAACACCTAGATCTCATTGCACTTCCCCTTTACCTAACTTGACTCCATTTAGATAGTAATCTGCCTTCCTGTTCTTGCCACCAAAGTGAATAACCACACATTTATCCACATTAAACTGCATCTGCCATGTATCCGTCCACTCACCTAGCATGTCCAAGTCACCCTGTATTCTCATAACATCCTCCTCACATTTCACCCTGCCACCCAGCTGTGTGTCATCAGCAAATTTGTTAATATTACTTTTGATACCTTCATCTATATCATTAATGTATATTGTAAACAGTTGCAGTCCCAGCACCAAACCTTGTGGTACCCCACTGGTTACCGCCTGCCATTCAGAAAGGGACCCATTTATCACTACTCTTTACTTCCTGTTAGTCAGCCAATTTTTAATCCAAGTCAGTATTTTGCCCCCAATACCATGAACCCTAATTTTGCTCACTAATCTCCAATGTGGGACTTTATCAAAGGCTTTCTGAAAGTCCAGGTACACTATATCCACTGCTGTCCCATGTCCATCTTCATAGTTACATCCTCAAAAAATTCCAGATTAGTCAAGCACCACTCGTGCTCCACAATTTATCACGCCCCTAGCCAAGCTGTTCCTGTACAGCCAAAACACTGGCACCTATTTGACAGTGTGGAAAATTAACCAGGTTTATCTTGTCCACAAAAAGTGGACAAATCCAACCCAATCAATTTTCATCCCATCCGTTTACTCTTAATCTACAGAAAAGTGATGGAAGGTGTCATCAACAGTGCTATCAAGCAACACTTTCTTAGTAATGGCCTGCTCAGTGACACCCAATTTGGGTTCTGCCAGGGCCTTTCAGCTCCTGATCTCACCACAGCTTAGTTCAATCATAGACAAAAGAGCTGAATTCTGAAGGTCAGGTGTGGGAGTCAGACCTTGACACCAAAGCTGCATTTGACTGTGGCGTTGAGGATCCTTAATAAAGCTGGAGTCATTGGTATTCAGGGGAACATTGTCAGCTGGTTGTAATAACCTGTTGACTCCCAACCTTATCCATCATCTATAAGACCCAATTCATGAATGTGATGGAATACTCTTCACTTGCCTGGATGAGTGAAGATCCAACAACACACAAGAAGCTTAACATATCCAGGACAACACAGCTCACTTGATTAGCACCCCATCCACAAACATTCATTCCTTCACTGACACTCAATAGCAGTTGTGTCTACCATCTACAAATTACACTGCATTTGCCCACAACCTATATGATTCACAGACTCCCGAGCACTCAAAATAAATGGATGGGCTGGGAGTCCATGAATTGTCACAATCTGCGGTTTTAAGGGACAACATCCTACGTCCCAATACTCTGATGGAAAAATAGGACAATTTATGTATTATACAGGCCTTTGTACTCACTGCAGGTATGTCCAAAGTTATTGCTGTACTCAGCATGACTTGGCAGAAACATTTGCAGCTAAACTGGATCTTTCAATTCCATAAAATTGGTGAACTAGCATTAACCATTAGACAAAGTGCAGCTAAGTAATAGTGACTGAATCATCTCCTCAGTAATCCTGGTTAAACTTTAATTAAATTCAGTTTTGACTGAGTTGAGAAATCTTATTTATTTTGCTGCCTTTTCATGAAGAGTATTTTCATTTGACAATGGATTCTGAAAACTTGGATCCTTCGATGAGCAATGAGGTACTGTACAGTCAGAGTGAAGGTGAAAAGGTTTTTTGGATATTTGATTATTACACACCTTTTTTTTCGTAGGACATTGAGAACACTGGTTAGAAACCACAGTCCGAAGTTCAGATTTAGCATTGAGATTGAAAACCTGTAAAAGAGAAAGAAACAGGAAAAGCAAGAAGTGGTGGTTAGGTGACAAGAAACTGAGGGGGTGGGGAGGTGTGTTGGTTAAAAGTCTGTAAATTGCAGGAGAAAATTGTGAGATTAAGGAAGGTAAAGAATTCCACAGTTGTGTGATTCTGGAGTGAAGAATAGGTTACACCTTGATGTACAGGGCACAATTTCAAAATGCACAGATGGTAAGAAACCATGTAAACTAAGGTGGATAATGTAGAACTTAAAAAGACATAGGTTGTTAGAATGGGCAGAAAACTGGCAGATCAAATTCATTACAGAAATGTCTGAAGTGATTCATGTTGGTCGAAAGAACATGGAAATACAATTTAAAATAAAAAGTATAATTCTCAAAGTGAGGCAGGAACACAGGAGTTCACATTGGCCGTTCAACGTCGCAGGACAGCTTGAGAGAGTGATGAATAAAGAATTCCGTGTATTAGGCTTCAATAATAGAAGCATACAAGAGAAAAGAGATTATGTTAAACTTCAGTAAAACACTGGTATGGCCTAACTGAGTATTGCATCCAGTTCTGTATACTACACTTTAGGGAAGATGTGAAGGCTTTGGAGAAAATGCAGAAAAGATCACAAGAATGATTCCAGGGATGAGGAAAATTTGTTATGTATATGGAGAAATGGAGTTGTTTTCCTTGGACAGGGACTCAGGAGTGATGTGATCAAATTATTCAAGATCATGAGGGTTCTGAAAGAGGGCTCTTGAACACATGGGTCAATGGGCCGAGGAGTTTAATTTAGACAAATTGTGAGATGCAGCATTTTGGAAAGGCAAATCAAGGCAGGACTTATACACTTAATGGCAAGGTCCTGGGGAGTGTTGCTGAACAAAGAAACCTTGGAATGCAGATTCATAGTTCCTTGAAAGTGGAGTCACAGGTAGACAGAACAGTGAACGAGTATGTATTGCTTGCCTTTATTGTCAGTGCATTGAGTATAGGAGTTGGGCGATCAGGTTGCAGCTGCACATGACTTTGGTTAGGCTACTATTGGAATGCTGCATGCAATTCTGGTCTAGGAAGGATGTTGTGAAACTTGAAAGGGTTCTAAAAGGATTTACAGGGATGTTGCAGAGTTGAAGGATTTGAGCTACAGGGCGAGGCTGAATAGGCTGGTTTAAGGTGAGAGGGAAAAGATTTAAAAGGGATCTAAGGAGTAACTTTTTCATGCAGAGGGTAATGCATGTAAGGAATGAGCTGCCAGAGTAAGTGGTGAAGGTGGTACAATTACAACACTTAAAAGACATCGGGATGGTTATATGAGTAGGAAGGGTTTGGGGGATATGGACTAAATGCTGGCAAATGGGACTAGATTTATTTAGGATATCTGGTTGACATGAATGAGTTGGGCCGAGGAGTCTGTTTCCAAGCTGTATATCTCAATGACTCTTTAACAGATAAGGGCAACCTTTCCCACAGAATGAGAGGACATAGATTTAAAGTAATTGTAACAGACACAATGGAAACATGAGGGGCAACTTTTATACACAGTGGGTTGTTAAGATCTGGAATATACTGCCTGAAGGTATACTGGAGGCAGGCTCAATTGAGGCATTCAAGAGTAAATTGAAAAGGAAGAATGTGCCAGCTACAGAGAGACAGTCAGAGAAACACATTCGGTGCTTTGGTCATTCTGTACGATAACAATTCTGTGATTTTGTGAAATGAATCATTCAGACAGAGAGTACCCAATTCTCCCAAAAAATGACCATACATTTTTTGGAATGAGAGTTCTAGTGGATGAGGGGTTGCATTCCTGCCTGAAGTGCTATGCTGTCCGTCACCCAGGAAATCACTCATTTAAATTTCCTAGCATTGCTTGTCTCCCACAGTTTTGTGTTTTCATCCTGTTAGAGATACTTCCACTTGGCAATATCACCTAGGGATAAGTGATTTGATTTATTATTGTCACATGTACTGAGGTATAATGAAAAGTGTTATCTATTGTGCATTACAGGCAGATTAAAACATACAAAGATTATTGGTTAATCGAACAGATCAAGGAATACAAAGTTATGGCTGCAAGGAAGATTACAAAAAGCAAGATCAACATTAGATTTGAAATTTGAGAGGTCCATTGGTAACTCTAATAACAACAGGGAATAATCTGTTCTTGAACCTGTGGTATGAGTGTTTTAAGGTTTTGTATCTTCTGCCGGATGGAAGAAGTCGGAAAAAAATATAACCAGAGTGGGAGGGGTCTTTGATGACGTTGGCTGCCTTTCTGAGGCAGGGAGAAAGTACAGATGGGGTCAATGGATGGAAGGTTAATTTACGTGATGGACTGGGCTGTGTTTGCAACTGTCTATGGTTTTTATGGTCATGGGCCAAGCAGTTGCCATACCAGGCTGTGATGCATCCAGATAGAAAGCTTTCTATGGTGCATCTGTGATAATTGGTGAGAGACCTTATGGACATGCTGAATTTCCTTACCCACCTGAGGAAGAGGAGGCATTGTTTTGTCGTCTTGATCATTGCATCAACTTTGCTGGGCCAGGACAGATTGTTGGTGATTATCACACCTAGGAATTTGATGCTCTCGACAATTTCCACCTCAGCTCCATTGATATAGATAGGGGTGTCCCTTCTTTCTTGTTTCCTGAAGTCAATAATCAGCTCTTTAGTTTTGCTGGTGTTGAAGAGGAGTTTGTAACTTTTACACCACGTCTCCAAGCATTCAATCCCTTTCCTGTATTTTGTCTGTGTCATCAGCGAACTTGTAGATGGAATTTGGATGGAATTTGGCCACATAAGTGACCATAGTCAACATGGCTTTGTGCATGGGAAATCATGTCTCACAAACTTGATTGAGTTTTTTGAAGAAGTAACAAAGAGGATTGATAAGGGCAGAGCAGTAGATGTGATCTATATGGACTTCAGTAAGGCGTTCGACAAGGTTCCCCATGGGAGACTGATTAGCAAGGTTAGATCTCATGGAAATCAGGGAGAACTCGCCATTTGGATACAGAACTGGCTCAAAGGTAGAAGACAGAGGGTGGTGGTGGAGGGTTGTTTTTCAGACTGGAGGCCTATGATCAGTGGAGTGCCATAAGGATCGGTGCTGGGTCCACTACTTTTTGTCATTTACATAAATGATTTGGATGCGAGCATAAGAGGTAAGTTAGTAAGTTTGCAGATGATACCAAAATTGGAGGTGTAGTGGACAGCGAAGAGGGTTACCTCAGATTACAACAGGATCTGG
>NC_057719.1:5376252-5405372 GCF_004010195.1 Chiloscyllium plagiosum | reverse complement strand
GCAGACACGGGGAGAACGTGCAAACTCCACACAGTCAGTCGCCTGAGTCGGGAATTGAACCCGGGTCTCTGGCGCTGCGAGGCAGCAATGCTAACCACTGTGCCACCGTGCCGCCCACTGTATTGAGTACAGGAGGTGGGAGATCACGTTGCGGCTGTACAGGACATTGGTTAAGCCACTGTTGGAATATTGCGTGCAATTCTGGTCTCCTTCCTATCGGAAAGATGTTGTGAAACTTAAAAGGGTTCAGAAAAGATTTACAAGGATGTTGCCAGAGTTGAAGGAATTGAGCCATAGGGAGAAGCTGGGGCAGTTTCCCCTGGAGCGTCGGAGGCTGAGGGGTGACCTTATCGAGATTTACAAAATTATGAGGGGCATGGATAGGCAATGTCTTTTTCCTGGAGTTGGGGAGTCCAGAACTAGAGGGCATAGGTTTAAGGTGAGAGGGGAAAGATATAAAAGGGACCTATGGGGCAACATTTTCACACAGAGGGTGGTGCGTGTATGGAATGAGCTGCCAGAGGAAATGGTGGAGTCTGGTACAATTGCGACATTTAAGAGGCTTTTGGATGGGTATATGAACAGGAAGGGTTTGGTGGGATATGGGCCGGGTGCTGGCAGTTGGGACTAGATTGGTTTGGGATGTCTGGTCGACATGGACAGGTTGGGCCAAAGGGTCTGTTTCCATGCTGTACATCTCTATGACTCTATACAGAGAAATAACAAACACAGTTTATCAGTTACTAAGAATTCTGGCCTAAATTTGTATCAAACTTTCATGATACAGATCATATCCCAGAGCAAATGGGAATTCAGCAATTTAACAAGAAAGAAACAGAAGATATGAAAGTTACTTCTTTACTCAAGTAAATATTGCTGGCTATAAACTACAAGGTTATGAAATGGATTAGAATTATTAGTTACTAATATTGAAAGTCACTTATTTTGATAATTTTGTTTCTTGATTCAGGAGCAGATATTACTATGACAGCTTAGAGTGGCTTCACAGTGTGAGACTTTGACCATTAAAAGTTGAAATCCAGAGCCTGAGAAGCCGTATCCTTCTGAGTCCTCTGATGGGTCCTCCCTCAGTACAGCTGTGAGACATTCCTTTACCAGTAATGCAACTCCCCCACTCTTTTACCTCCCTATTACACCTGAAACATCTGAATTCTGGGACATTCAGCTGCCAGTCCTGTCCCCCTTTTAGCCAAGTCTCTGAAATCAAAATAATGTCATAGTTCCAAGTACTAAACAAAGCTGTAATTAATGGCCTATTATGCTTCTCGCATTGAAACACATGAATTTCAGACCACCTCCGCTGCTCTTTTCAGCAACGTTTCCCTGCCTGTTCTTAGTCATGTTTGCCTTGGTTTCTAACTCTCTCTCAATTCCTGCATTTACTGCCCTACTCCTCTGGTTCCCATCCCCCTTCCACACTTGTTTAAATCCTCCCCAACCACTCTTCCAAATAACCCCATTCCTCCCCCCCAACGAAAGGGCATTAGTCCCAGTCCACAGAGTCATGGCCTTCAGACAGGGTCTCTACCATCTCAATCTTAAATAGGCACCCCCTGACATTTAGGCCCAGTTCTGGATATGACGATGCTGTCACTTTGAAAAGGTCATTTTGCCCTGGATTTGCACATTCTCCCCCTTTCTGTGTGGGTTTCCTCCGGGTGCTCTGGCTTCCTCCCACAGTCCAAGGATGTGCAGGTTAGGTGATTTGGGCATGCTAAATTGCCCATAGTGTTCAGGGATGTGTGGATTAGGTGCATTACTCAGGGGTAAATGTAGAGTAATAGGGTGGGTCAATGGGTCTGGATGGGTTACTCTTTGGAGGGTTGGTCTGGACTTGTTGGGCTGAATGGCCTGTTTGCACACTGTAGAGATTCTATGAATTCTGTGATTGGTCCCTCAAGTTAAAGATTATTTTGAAGCAACACTTACCTATTATAGGAACATCATTAAAGGTCCTATTTACGTCATTCATTTATTTATTTATGAGTTGCAAACTGCGACCAACCAGGTCTTGTACAGCAAATGTTCCAGCCCAGGTTGAAACATTTTAAGTCAAAATTTATATTCCATTCTGTGAAGAATTTCCATGCCTAATTCATGATTATGTTCTATTTTGTGAGGCTTTGCTTTAGTTTCTCCAGGAACATGAGGTTTTGTCTAAAGAAAATTGAATGACAATTCATGAAAGTTTCCCATAGCTTTCCCATTTGACTTGGATGAGGAAGTGGAAGAGTGGGTTAGTAAATTTGCTGATGACACAAAGGTTGGTGGAGTTGTGGATAGTGTGGAGGGCTGTTGTAGGTTGCAACGGGACTTTAATAGGAAACAAAACTGGGCTGAGAAGTGGTAGATGGAGTTCAACCTGGAAAAGTGTGAAGTGATTCATTTTGGAAGGTCAAATTTGAATGCACACTACAGGGTTAAAGGCAAGATTCTTGGCCGTGTGGAGGAACAGAGGCATCTTGGGGTCCATGTCCACAGATCCTTCAAAGTTGCCACCCAGGTTGATAGGGTTGTTAAGAAGGCATATGGTGTGTTAGCTTTCTTAGCAGGGGGATTGTGTTTAAGCGCCTGGAGGTAATGCAGCAGCTCTATAAAGTCCTGGTTAGACCACACTTGGAATATTGTGTTCAGTTATGGTCGCCTCATTTTAGGAAGGATGTGGAAGCTTTAGAGAGGATGCAGAGGAGATTTACCAGGATCCTGCCTGGACTAGAGGGCATGTCTTATGAAGAAAGGTTGAGGGAGCAAGGGAGGATGAGAGGTGACTTGATAGAGGTGTACAAGATGATGAGAGGCATAGATAGAGTGGATAGCCAGAGATTTTTTCCCAGGGCAGAGATGGCTATCATGAGGGAGCATTAATTTACAGTGATTGGAGGAAAGTTTTGGGGAGATGTCAGAGGTAGGATCTTTACAGAATGTGATGGGTACATGGAATGCACTGCCAGCTATGGTAGTAGAGTCAGATACATTAGGGATATTTAAGCAACTCTTCGATAGCAACTCTACATGGATGATAGTAAAATGTATGGTATGTAGGTTGGTTTGATCTTAGAATAGGACAAAAGGTGGGCACAGCATTGAGGGCCGCAGGGCCTGTACTGTGCTGTACAGTTCTATGTTCTATGTTTCTCTGACGTCTGTTGTTTAATGGCAAGAAGATTGGATGATGTTTTACAAATAGCTTTGTCAGTGTTTCCAAGTGTTTGATCAGCTATCTGATCTCTTTCCAATTGTGTTAGAAGGGAATGAGCCTTTTTCTTCTTCTGAGACTCTAACCAGGCGATATACTCCGATATCATGTTATTATCAGATCTAGATGTGGATCCTATTTGTACCCAACTAATTTTTGATGCAACATTCTTCTGATACGCTTCCAGCTCAGACAGAACAGAATCCTTCACCAAATTTTGTGGTCAAACCACTTTCTTTGAACTACAATGTAACTAAGGAAGCATAACATATTGAAAAAGTGATGTAATTTGAAGTACTTTCAGCTTCAAAGGTGGTCATTTCGATATTTCATGAGTCAGCATACAGGGCCACCTTATGAATTTATCTTCATCTAGCGATCCAGAGATACTATCAGATGTGACAGGAAATGCTGAAGTTCCTCTTATCTCATTCTTTTGCCTGGAATGATCTGTGGCAACAGCAGTTGCAGTTCAGCAGACCAAAAAACAAAGAACTGCAGACATTGGAAATCCAAAACAAAAACAGAAAAAGCTCGACACATTCTAAAGAAGGGTCACTGGACCTGAAACATTGACTCTGCTTTGTCTCCACAGATACTGCCTGACCTGCTGAGTTTCTCCAGCTATGTCTGTTTTTGTTGCAATTCAAGCAGTCCTGGCTGCAAACTGTCTGAAAAGATCTATGTTGATTCCTTGCATTCCTTGCTGGGTCCCCTCTGAAGAAGTGAATCTACACTCTGCTGTCTTCTCATTATTTCACTCCTCTCTTTACTCTAGAATTGAAAATGCAGTATGGAAATCTCAAGATGTTACAGTTCTATTGCAATTTCATCTATATGGTACAACTCCACCATTCAGTAATATTTCATTGACAAATCTTCTCTTCAGAAAGTATCGAGGAAGATATATAAACAATTCATATTCAGTCAAGTGGACATGGTGCCCTTTGATGAACTGTCTCCATCCCAATGCAGCAGCTTACAGGCTACCTGGCCTTTTGGTGTATGAGCTTCAGCCAATACCTTCCTACACCATTTTAGAGCAGCATACTGCTGCCTCACAGCGCCAGGAACCCGAGTTTGATTCCAGCCTTGAGCGACTGTCTATGTAGAGTTTGCACATTCTCCCTGTGACTCATGGGTTTCTTCTGGTTTCCTCCCACAATCCAAAGATGTGCAGGTTTGGTGAATTGGCCATGCTAAATTGCCCATAGTGTTCAGGGATGTGTAGGTTATGTGCATTAGTTAGAAGTAAATGTAGAATAATAGGGTAGGGAAATGAGTCAGGGTGGGGTACTCTTTGGTGTGTTGGAGTGGACTTATTGAGCCAGATGGCCTGTTTCACACTGCAAGGATTCTATGATTTTCATTTCAGGTGACCAGCGCAGGAAAAATCATGAGATCTCCACACCATTTGAATCTGTATAAAATAGACTTTGGGGAGAGATGATGGGGTTGAAAATATTAAAAAAATCTTGAGGACAATGCCTTTAGTTAATTGTTTCAGCAAGAAAGGGTAAGAAGGTACTTTTAGTTGGAAACTGCAAAATACTTGGGGGAGATATAATTATATGGTTTAATGAATAGAAAGATAAGACTCTGAAGTAAGTATCAAGACACAAAGAACCTACACAATTAACATTTAGGAATGTCTAGAATGGAGTTTTGTAGGTGGTTGTGTCTGAAATGAGGATTTATGAAATGAACTTACAGAAGTCATATTAATAAATGCTTCACAATCAAATGTCATGTGATTATGCATCACATAGTCAGCTGTCATGTGGATAGAATGTTATGTTATTGTATGAAACATGTTTCCAACCAGAGTTGGCAAACCTGGTGCAGATGGATGCAAGATTTTTTTTTTATTCATTCATGGTGTATGGGTTTTGCTTGTTAAACTAACATTTATTGCCCATTTCCAATTCTTCTTGAGATGGTGATAGTGAGCTGTCCTCTTGAATTACTACAGTCTTTCACATGGAAGTAAACTGCAATGCTGTTATCGAGAAAATGCCAAAATTTTGACCCAATGACAGTGAAGTAATGGTGATATAGTTCCAAGGCAAGAGAGTGTGTGGCTTGGAGGGGAATATAGAGGTGGTTTTTAAAAAATTCATTTATGGGATGTGGGCTTCATTGGCTGGGCCAGCATTCAGTGCCCATCCCTAATTGCTCAGGGGGCAGTTAAGAATCAATCAAATTGCTGTGGGTCTGGAGTCACATGTAGGCCAGACCAGATAAGGATGACAGATTTCCTTCCCTGAAGGACATTAGGGAAACAGATGAGTTTTTCTGGCAATGGTTTCATGGTCATAAGTCGACTGTTAATTCCAGGTTTTTTTTTTAATTGAAATTACACCATCTGCCATGGTGGGAGTTTGAACCTGTGTCCCCAGAACATTGGCTGAGTTTCTGGATTAGTAAATCCAGAGATAATACCACAAGGCTATTGCCTACCCAATAAGTGTTCCTATGCATTTGTTATGTTTGTCCTTCTAGGTAGTAAAATTAGCTGTGATGTTAAAATGTGATGTAACTTGAGTGTTGCTGCAATCCTTATAGCTGTTATGTGCATCATTGGTAAAGGGAGTGGGTATGGAAGGTGGTGGATAGAGTGCTAATCAAGCAGCTGCTTTGACCTGGATGGTGTCAAACTTCTTGCATGTTCTTGGAACTTCACCCATTCAGACAACTGGAGAATTCTATCACATCCCTAACTTATGCATTGTAGACAGTCATTAGGGAGTTAGGAGGTGAATTACTCATCACAGCATTCTCAGCCTCTGCTGTTGAAGCCACAAAATATATATGACTGGTCTGGTTCATTTTCTGGTCAATAGCAACCCCTCGGTTTTGATAGTGAAGAATTCAGTGATAGTAATGCATTCAGCATAAAAGAATGAGTCAGTTAGATTCTCTTGTCTTAAGGATAACATTGCCTGCCACTTCCGTGGCATGAATATTATTTGCCACTTGTCAGCCCAAGCCTGGATGTTACCCAGACCATGCTGTATTTGGGCACCAACTGCTTCCGTATCTGAGAAGTTGTAGATAGTGTGGAGTCATCAGCAAACGTCCCCACTTCTGACTTACGATGGAGAGAAGGTCATTGATGAAATAGCTGAAGATAGTTGGATCTAGAACACTATCCCAAGGAAGTCATTTAGTTATGGAGCTGAGATAATTAATCTCAAACAAACACAACCATCTTTGCTTTATGCTATGTATGTCTGCAAGCAGTGGAGATTTTATTCTCTGATTTCCATTGCTCCAGACTATTTTGATGCCATATTTATTTGAAAGATTCCTTGATGTCAAGGGCGGTCACTCTGACCTCATCTTTGGGGTTCAGCTCTTTACTCCATTTTTAGACTAAGGCTGTAATAAGATTAGGAGTTGAGTGCCTGGGACATCATGGACAAGTTATTACTGAGCAGTGGCTATTTGAAAGCAATGTCAATGAGAACTTCCATCACTTTGTTTATGATTGAGAGGAGACTAATAGGGCAGTAATTGCCTAGGCTGCATTTTTTTTTTGTGGGCAGAACATACCTGGGTTGTTTTCCATATTGCCAGTTTTGTAGTTGTTCTGGGTATGTTTATATCATTTATATGGGCAGTGTTTGTGAATATTAAGAGAATCAAAAGAAGCTGGGTGCAGTGTAAAGATGTAATATTGATAATTAGATAAAAAAAGAATGAAGAAGAGGAATGAGAGGTATTGGAAAAAGAAACATCATGGTCTTGTTGTAAGACTGGAAGAAGAACTGTCTTAAGAAGGAACTCCCTCCCAAACAGCGTTGTGGGGGGTGTCCAGCACTGACTATTAAAGTGCATTTTTAAAAACTGAGATGTATATTTTGCGAATTTGAACTGAAACATAACATTCAGCCAATCAAAGGTCCTCTGTTTCCCATAAACCAATGGGAGTGTTAATTAGGTGTAAACTCAGAGGTTGCAAACAAGGTGTCAATCTATTTTAATATTTTTGGAGTTGAAAGCAATGCAATCGTGATTCTTACTGATTATTTTTTGTTTAAAATGCCGTCATTTATTCCTTTAGAAGCACACTGCATACTTTTTGTTGCTTTTACGTTCAACAGGGCTCAACAATGCTGAATGCTGGCTTCCTGAAGTCTGTGCTGCCGGCCTCGGCCAGAGAGTTGATCCGAAATGGACTACTGAGAGGTTCGGCCACCTCCGGGATGTCCCAAGGTACTTCTCCCCTCTATATTCCCGTATCCACACTTGTGTCAGCAACCCCACACCTCTTAATCCCGAGTGAAAATTTTATACAAAGAGAAAGAACAGGGATTTTAAAGTAGTCTGCCTCTGCCAATGATCTCTGATCTTCGCCTGCTGACATTGCACTCAAATCAAGCCACCCAGATCATCCTTAAATACTTTTGAATTGAGAGGTGAGAGTAGGGTAGGGGAACATCTCTACCGATGGATTGAGAGGAGACAGACAGCCCATTAAAGGCAGAGGGTGCAGCCCATTACACCCAGTTGCAGCTGTTAAGTCACACGGTCACTTCAGCCTTAGCTGGAAAAAAAATGGATTTGCATCAGAATTTACAAAGTTATACAAAAAATTATTTTTAACGTGAGCACCCATGTTTCTGGGAGGAGGATCTGAGCTTTGTGCAGGCAAAAGGTCGGCTAGAGCTCCCCCAACAGCTTAAAGAAAGAATGGTTCTCAACAAAATTCGTCCATGGGGCATCCTAAAACATTTGCAGACAATGGTGTACATTGTTTTTGTGAAGTGCAGTTACTATTTTGAGATAGGCAAATGTGGCCGCTGATTTTGGTACGGGAACCTGTTAAACAGCAAACATGATTGATATTTTCTAATCAACACACCTCTGGAGCAGGTCTTGAATCCAGGCATCCTGCTTCAGAGATAGGGACACTGCCACTATGCCACAAAATCTCTCAGCCAACATTCTGAGGAAGTAGAGGTATTGTGCTTTCTTGACCATAGTGCCAATATGGGTGGGCCAGGAAAGATTGTTGGTGATCGTCATTCCCAGGAACCTGACGCTCTCCACCATCTCCTCCTCAGCTCCATTGATGCAGAGGCATGCCCTACACTTCACTTCACTTTCCGAAGTAAATGACCAGCTCCTCCATTTTGATTGCATTGATGAAGAGATTATTGTCTCTATGCCATGCCGCGAAGCAAAATATCTCTTTCCTGTACTCCGCCTCATCATTGTTTGAGATCCAACCTACAATAGTGGTGTAGTCAGAAAACTAGGAAATGGAGTTAGTGCAGAATTTGGCGACATAGTCATACGTAAAGAAGAAGTATAGTAGGGGTCTGAGTGCAGCCTTGCAGGGCACCGATGTTGAGGGTTATCGTAGAGGTGTTGTCACCTATCCTTATTGTCTGCCGTCTGTTGGTCAGGCAGTCAAGGGGGGAGTAGAAACCTAAGTCCTCGAGTTTGGAGATGGGTTTTATTGAAATGATGGTGATGAAGATGGAGATGTAGTCAATAAATAGGAGCCTGTAATAGGTATCCTTGTTGTCCAGATGTTCAAGGGATGAGCGTAGAGCCAGGGAGATGGCGTCTGCCATGGGCCTGTTGCACCGCTAGGCAAATTGCAAGGGTTCAGTGCAGTTTGGGAGACTGGAGTTGATATGTGCCATGACCAACCTCTCAAAGCACTTCATTATAATGGATGTCAGAGCCACTAAGCAGTAGTCATTGAGGCACGCTACTGATTCTTCTTTGGCACTGGGATGATGGCCATCTTCTTGAAACATTTGAGAACTTCAGAACATAGTAAGGAGAGGTTGAAGATGTCTGCAAATACTCCTGCACAGGATCTGAGTGCATGACTGAGGATTCCATCCGGGCCTGAGGCTTTCCATGGATTCACTCTTAAGAAGGCCGATCTAAAATCTATGGCAGTAATCAAAGTATGGGTGCATCCGAGGCTGTTGGGACAGGTGGCATTGTTTCACTGACATTCTGTTCAAAGTGAGTGTGAAAACACATTGAGCTCATTGGCAGCAGTATGTCTTAAGCCAATGTTAGCCATTAATAGTCCAATAATGGCTATTCATCCTCCTAGCTGGATCATTATCCACTCCTTTGTCTGTCCAACTGTTCTTTGTCTTTTTGAGTTCTAACCCCATCTATCGTTTACTTCTCACCCCCCCCCCCCTCCTAAGGTTGGTGAGTCCAAAGCTAGAGGCATAGGTTTAAGGTGAAAGGGGAAAGATTTGAAAAAGACCAGAGGGGTAACTTTTTCATGAGAGGGTATTGATTAGTGGAACAAACTGCCAGAGGAAGTAGTGGAGGTGGGTACAACTACAACATGTAAAAGACATCTTGATGGGTATATGAATAGGAAGGGTTTAGAGAGATATAGGCCAAAAGCTGGCAAATGGGACTAAGTCAGATTAGGATATCTGATTGGCGCAGATGAGTTGGACCAAAGTGTCTATTTATGTGCTGTATGACTTAGACTACACTCCCAATATCTGAAGTAGATAACTGAAGAGATTGTGGAGGCATTGGTGGTGATCTTGCAGGACTCGGGAGGCAAAGGTTATTGTCACTAGACAATTCATCCAGAATCTCAACTAATGTTCTAGGGACCCGGACTTGAATCCCATCATGGCAGAAAGTGGAATTTGAATTCAATTAAAAAAATCTGGAATTAAGAATCTACCAATATCCATGAAACCATTGTTGATTGTCAGTAAAACTTGTCCTCACTAATGTCCTTCAGAGAAGGAAATCAACCATCCTCACCTGATCTGGCCTACATGTGATTCCAGACCCACAGCAATGTGGTTGACTCAGGACTGCCCTCTGGACAATTAGATTAAATTAGATTCCCTACAGTGTGGGGACAGGCCCTTCGCCCAACAAGTCCACACAAACCCTCTGAAGAGTACCCACCCAGACCCATTCCCCTACATTTACCCCCGACTAATGGACCTAACACCATGGGCAATTTAGCATGGCCAATTCACCTGACCTGCACATCTTTGGACTGTGGGAGGAAACCAGAGCACCCGGAATCTACACAGAAACAGGGAGAACGTGTTAACTCCGCACAGATAGTGGCCCAAGGAATTGAACCCAGGTCCCTGGCACTGTGAGGTAGCAGTGCTAACCACTGAGTTACCGTGCTCATTAGAGATGAGCAATGCTTGGTGGCCAACCAAAGATGTCCACATCCTTTGAATGAATAAAAAAAATCACTTGGTCAGGAAGGCTCCCAGAGGACTGGAAAATGGGTGATGTAACACCCCTGTTTAATAAGGAAGGGAAGCAGAAGACAGGAAACTCTAGGCCAGTTAGCCTGACAGAGCCATTGGGAAAACTTTAAGGATAAGATTGCAGGAGTACTTGGGAGTCAATGATAAAATAGGGGCAGAGTCAGAACGATTTCATCAAGTGGAGGTCATACATGACAAATCTGTTAGAGTTCTTTGAGCAAGTTAAACAAAGGAGAGCAATGGAGGGATCTGTTTGGATTTCCAGAAGGTCATTGACAATGTGCCACACAGAAGACTGCGAATTAAGATAAGAGTCCCTGGTGTTAGGGGCAAGTTCTGGCATGGATAGAAGATTGGCTAACTGGCAAAAATAATACATTAGGGATACAGGAGTCTTTTTCAGGATGACAACAAATGACTACTGGAGTTCCACGGAGGTCAGTGTTCGGACCACACCTATTCATGTTATACATTCACGATCTGGACAAAGGAACTGAGAACATTGTTGCTAAGTTTGCAGGTGGCACAAAGATAGCTGGAGGAGCATTTAGTGTTGAGGAAGTGGAGAGGCAACAGAGGGACTTGGGCAATTGGCAGAAATCTGAGCCACAAAGGAACCTGTGAGTTCTAGTTCAGGATTCTCTTAAGGTGAACACACAGGTTCAGTTGACAAGAAGGCAAATGCAATGTTAGCATTTGTTTCAAGTGGGCTAGAATACAAGAGCAGGGATGTACTACTGAGGCTGTATAATGCTATACTGAGACTGCATTTAGAATATTTTGAGCAGCTTTGGCCCCCATATCTAAGGATGGATGTGCTGGTATTGAAGGGGATCTGTTTCAGAGCAGTGAACCAAGGAATTGAAGGGCTTGTCATATGAGGAGGGTTTGAGGACTCTGGGTCTGTACTCAATGGAATTTAAAAGGAGGAGGAGGTATCTGATTGAAGCTTACAGGTCTGGATAGAATGGATGTGAAAAAATTGTTTCTACTAATAGGAAAGTCTAGGACCCAAGGGCACAGTCTCAGAATTCATAGATAACTCTTTAGAACTGAAATGAAGAATTTCTTCAGCCAGATAGTGGTGAGTCTGTGGAGATCATTGCCACAAACGGCTGTGGAGGCCAACTCATTGAGTGTATTTAAGACAAATAGGCTCTTGATGGGTAAGAGGCTGTAGGGTTATGGGGAGAAAGCAGGGACTATGATTGAGAACATATCAGCCATGATTGAATGGCAGAGCAGACTTGATGGGCCGAATGGCATAATTCTGTTCGTATATTTTATGGTACCAAGCATTACCAAATTTTGTTTGTTTGTGCTTTAAGAAAAAAAGTTTCTCATCAGTAACTTGCTTAATATTTCTTCCTTTTAGAATTATATCAAATTTGAATATTACAACAACATTCTTCAAATTTTGTTTGTGTACAACCTCCTTTGTATAGTTGGATTGATAGATTTTGTTTGTGGTCAATTAATTTTTTTTCCCAGACAATCTTTTCTATTTTGTCAGATACAAATTAAAACAAGTACTTTATTGATTCCAGTGTCAGAAACAATAATGTCTGTGCTTGGTGCTTTTGTCAGAAGATAACAAGTGACCTGACTGGTCAAGGCCTAGTCTCTGGAAGCCTTTAGCTGTTGATGTCCACAGGTAACTCCTTAAATCTGCAAGACTCATTGGCCTGTTGTTGTGTTCTCAGGGAGCTCATGTAACCTGTTTAAAATTACAACAGTAAAGTGAAGAGACAGCTCAGGCTGGAAAACGACAGGGAGCAAGGAATGGCTGTTCGATTAAATTGCATATATTTCAATGTAAGAGGGCATACAGGTAAAGCCAATGAACTCAGGGCGTGGATAGGTACATGGGACTGGGATATCATAACCTTTACAGAAACATGACTAAGAGAGGGACAGGACTAGCAGCTCAATATGCCAGGGTACAGGTGCTTTAGGCGGGACAGAGGTGTTGGAAGGAGGGGAGGGCGAGTTGTATTTTTGATTAAGGAGAGTATCACAGCAGTAATCAGAGATGAAATAACTGAAGAATCATCCAGTGAGGCTTTGTGGATGGAGCTACAAGATAAGAAGGGGATGGTGACGTTATTGGGGTTGTACTATAGGCGCCCAAATAGTCAACTGGAATTAGAAGAACAAATATGCAGGGAGATTGGGGAGACTTGTAGGAGCAATAGAGTTGTTGAAGGAGGGAATTTTAATTTTCCTAACATAGACTGGGACTGCCTTAGCATTAAGGGCCTAGATGGGATGGAATTTCTGAAGTGTGTTCAGGAAAGTTTCCTCAAGATATATAGAGGGTCCTACTTGGGAAGGGACAAAACATGACCTACTCTTGGGAAATAGGGCAGGACAGGTGATGGAGGTGACAGAGGGGGAACACTTTGGGACCAGTGACCATAATCCTATTAATTTTAAAATAGTTATGGAGAGAGACAAAACTGTTCCACAGGTTCATATTCTAAATTAAGACAGAGTGAATTTTGATGGAATTAGACAGGACCTTGCAGGGGTTTATTGGAGTTGTTTATTTGTAAGCAAAGGGACCTCTAACAAAAGTGAGATAGCTAGAGTTCAAGGTCTATATGTTCCTGTGAGGGTGAAAAGCAAGGTTGACAGGAATAAAGAACCCTGGATAACAAGAGATATTGAGGCTTTGTCCAGAAAAAAGGAGGTATGACTCAGATGCAGGGTCGAGAGTTTGGTGCTGGAAAAGCACAGCAGGTCAGGCAGCATCCAATGAGAAGGAGAATTGACGTTTTGGGCAAGAGCTCTCATCAGGAATGAGGCTTGTGGGCCGGGGGGCTGAGAGATAAATGGGAGGGGGAAGGTAGCTGAGAGTGTGATAGGTAGATGGAGATAGGGGTAATGGTGATAGGTCAGATGAGAGGGTGAACAATATAGGTGGGAAGGAAGATGGACAGGTAGGGTAGGTGATTAGGGCAGTGCCGAGTTGGGGGATTGGATCTGGGATAAGGTGGGGGGAAGGAAAATGAGAAAACTGGTGAAATCCACATTGATGCCGTGTGGTTGGAGGGTCCCAAGGCAGAAGATGATGCGTTCTTCCTCCAGCTGTCAAGTAGTTAGGGTTTGGCGATAGAGGAGGTCTACGACCTGCATGTCCTTGGTGGACTGGGAGGGGGAGTTGAAGTGTTCGGCCATGAGGTGGTGGCGTTGGTCGGTGCGGGTGTCCCGGAGATGTTCTCTGAAGCATTCTGCAAGTAGGCGTCCTGTCTCCCCAATGTAGATGAGGCTGCATCGGGAGCAACAGATACCCTAAATGATGTATGCAAGTGTCGGTAAAACTCTGATGGATGTTGAAAGCTCCTTTGGGGCCTTGGACAGAGGTGAGGAGGTAGGTTTGGGCACAGGTTTTGCAATTTCTGCGGTGGAAGGGAAAGGTATCAGGAGGGGAGGGTGGGTTAATGGGGGGGCGTGGACCTGACAAGAGAGTCGTCAAGGAAATGGTCTTTACGGAAATCAGATAGGAGTGGGGAGGGAAATATATCTCTGGTGGTGGGGTCTGTTTGTAGGTGGCGGAAATGACAGAGGATGATGCAATGTATACAGAGGTTGATGGGGTGGAAGGTGAGGACCGGGGGAGTTCTGTCCTTGCGGTTGGAGGGGTGGGTGCGAGGGCGGAGGTGCAGGAGGGGGATAAGATGTGCTAGAGGGCATTATCAACCACGTGGGAGGAGAAATTACAGTCTTTGAAGAAGGAGGCTATCTGGTGTGTTCTGTGATGGAACTGGTCCTCCTGGGAGCAGATGCCGTGGAGGCGGAGCAATTGAGAATAAATTCGTATATATCACATCATCAGAGGTTCTATAATACTCTAAGAGCTGGCGCTGTGGAAGCCAGACCTATATCAAGCACTATTCACATGGGCGGCACAGTGGCACAGCAGTTAGCACTGCTGCCTCACAGTGCCTGAGACCTGGGTTCAATTCCTGTCTCAGGCAACTGTCTGTGTGGAGTTTGCACATTTTCCCTGTGTCTGCGTGGGTTTCCTCCGGTTTCCTCCCACAGTCCAGAAATGTGCAGGTTAAGTGAATTGGCCAGGCTAAAATTGCCCGTAGTGTTAGGTGAAGGGGTAAATGTAGGGGAATGTGTCTGCGTCGGTTGCTTTTCGGAGGGTCGGTGTGGGCTTGTTGGGCCAAAGGGCCTGTTTCCACACTGTAACTAATCTAATCTAAGCAAATAAAGGGTGACTTGGTGATGGGATACCGGCCTCTGTGGAGTTATGTCAGTAGCAATGAGAGAAAAAAATACAATCCTGAAGAGATTTGCTCGCAATAGGCATCTTTGATTTAGTGTAAGTGTTTCTGGTGTCATGCCATTATTTGGGAAGTAAGGCTTGTTCGATCCTGTTGTCAAAAACTGGGCCTAGTATGTGGAAAGAATGCGCTATTTTCTCTGGCCAGATGACATTGAAACAGATGAAAAGCACCGAGTAATTCTCCTGACAGCTTGCGGACCTGCAGCTTTTTCAGTTATTAGGCACCTAATGCCTGAGGCACCAGATACGAAAGCATTTCAAGAGTTGACAGATTTAGTTAAGGAATGTTATGACCCAAACCACCTCTAATTCTGAGATGCTATCGGTTTTACTCAGCAATGCAAGAACTAGGGGATCTGCGTCTGGATTTTTGACGAGGTGAAAACGACTGGCAGAGGCATGTGACTTTGATTTCGCCTTTAATGAGGTGCACAGAGACTGTTTAATATATAGGATTAATGTTATTAGTTATTTACATAAATGATCCGGATGTAAATATACGAGGCATGATTAATAGGTTTGCGGGTGATACAAAATTAGGAGGTATCATTGATAGAGGAGGAATGATCTTGTTCAGATGGGGAAGTGGGCTGAGGATTGGCAAATGGAGTTCAATACAGATGTGGGAAAGTCAAATGAATGTAAGACTTACATAGTAAATGGTAAGGTTCTGAGGAGTGTTGTGGGACAGAGGTTCTTTGAAAATGGCATCACAAGTAGACAGGGTGGTGAAGAAGGCATTTAGCCTGCTGGCCTTGAGTATAGGAGTTGGGATGTTATATTACAGTTGTATAAGTCGTTAGTGAGGCCACACTTGGTGTATTGTGTACAGTTTTGGTCACCCTATTGTAGGATAGGCATAGTTAAACTGGAAAGAGTGCAAAGAATATTTATGAGCATTTTGTAAGGACTAGTAGGCCTGAGTTATAGGGAGAGGTTGGCCAGGATAGGACTTTATTCCTTGGAACGTAGGAGAGGTGACCTTACTGAGGTGTGTAAAATCAATAGGATGAAAGCATATAGTCTTTTTCCTAGTGATGGGGAATTGTAAGCTGGAGGGCATAGGTTTAAGATGAGAGGGGAAAGATTTAAGAAGGACCTGAGGGGCAACTTCTTCATGCAAAGCATGGTGCATATATGGAATGGACTGCTGGCAAAAGTGGTTGAAGCAGGTGTAATAGGAACATTTAAACAACATTTGGATAGATACATGGATGGGAAAGGTTTAGAGAAAAATGGACTAAGTGCGGGCAATTTGGAACTAGCTGAGTGGGCACCATGGTCAGCATAGACCAGTTTGGGCTGAAGGGCCCAATGCTGTATTAGTCTATAACTCTAATGATGTAACCATGCAAATGTGCATACTAGCTGAAGCCCAGTTGAACTTCAGACAAGCAGTACAACTGGCTTTGTCATTAGAAATTACAGCAAGTGGAGCAAGAGTTGCAGTGTATGCGAGTGGAGGTGGGCACCCTCATGAGGCTTACTGAGCTTGGGGAACACAACATGAGTGAAGACAGTTACAGAGCCTCACTCAGAACATATCCAGAACAGAGCGACTCTAGGTCACCCCACAGCAAAACCCAAACGAAGCCAAGCCTCGCCCAAACAGTTAACATTTTCTTCAGGATTTGGGCTAGCAAGCTATTTTAGTTGCTACTGGTATGAAAAGTCGAATCCACAAAAGAGTCGCATTCGGCCTGAATTGAGTAAGAAAAGTCATAGGCTGGTATCCAGGAAAGTGTACACCCTGGAAAGTCCACCTGCATTTGGTTTGGAACTGTTAAGTTGCTTAGCAACATCCAAATCAGAATAAACATTTGGTTAAATAATCACTCAGTTCAAATGAAGGTTCATACCAGCACAGCAGTTTGAGTGTCGAAGGACCAGTCTGTAACAAAATTTGCTCTGGATTCCAACCCTTCAGTTTGCATAAAACTTTGACTAGGCTGAAAACCTATACAGTAGCTGGGAATGTTTATAGATTAAGGGTATAACTTTGGTTGCGGTCTTGTATGAGAAGCAGTTGGTTCAGTTACCACTGATTGTTGTAAAAGGCTCAGGCCCAAACCTGATAGGGTGAAATTGGTTGAAAATGGCTCAACATTTTTCAATTAGAAAATGGCTGCCTGAGTGAAGTCCTAATTAAATAATTGGAGGTTTTTCAGGAAGGTCGAGGGACTATCAAAGGAGCCACCTTGCATGTTGACCACAAAGATATTCCACAATTCAGCAAGGTCCGCCCTGTGCCATATGCTTTATGGGGAAAAGTAGAGGAAGAAAGCAGAAAGTGGAAGGCAAACGAATCATAAAACCAATACGGTTTGTGAAATGGCAGCACCCATTGTATCGATTATGAAGGTTGATGGGTCAGTTTGCCTTTGTGGGCATTTTAAACAAATGGTACCCTGCTTCTCACAACTAAATAAATATCCAGTCCTTCGCAGACAATTTATAAGCAAAACTAGTTGGGAGGGGTGGGATGTGTCCTTCACAAAACTGGACTTGAGCCATGCGTACCTGTGAATGCGGTTAGATGAGGATTCCCAGAAGTACACTAGAACTAACATCTATAAGAATTTGTTCCAAGACAGCCATTTGGGGTGTTGTCAGCCTGTGCCTTTTTTTAGCGGACAATGGAGAACATTTTACAAGGCCTACCACAGCTTGCCATTTATCTGGAAGGCATGCTAATGACTGGGAATACAATAAAGAGCATTTAGAGAACTTGGATATAGTCCTTAGATGTTTCTCCCAGGCAGGCATATGCCATAGAAGAGACACCAGGCACCAGAAGGAACTTGCTTGGACTACAGAGTCGATAAGACGGGTCATACCCATTGGAAGATAAAGTGGCGGTGATCAAACATGCCCCAGCTCCCACATCTCAACTGGAACTTAGGTCTTTCCATGGATTGGTGAATTATTATGGAATGTTCATATGTAACCTGGCCTCCATCCTGGCATCCTTGTAACTGCTATTGAAAAATGGTTAGCCTTGGAAATGATCTCATAGCCAAGATATAACCTTTAGGGAAGTGAAGAAGCAGCTATCATCATCTAAGGTGTTAACACATTATGATCCCAAGCAAGACATGCAATGCCTCCCATGCGGTATCACTGTAGTGTTGACTCACAGATGGCCCAATAAAGAGGAACACCCAATAGTGTTTGCTTCCCAGACTTTGATTGATATAGAGTGCAAATACACCCAGATAAAGAAGGAAGATATGGAAGTTATCTTTGGCATGAGAAAGTTTTACTAATACCTTTACGGATATAAATTTGTAATAGTAACAGACCACAAACCCTGGCGAGGGTTACTCAAAGAGTACAAAGCCATACCACCGATTGCTTCAGGTTGAGTTCAGCAGTGGGCTCTCATTCTAAGTGCATACAGTTACAAGTTGGAAACTGTCCTGGAGGCCAAGTAGCAAATGCAGATGCCATTAGCTGCCTCCAGCTGCCACATCTGCCACTGGTGGTGCCACCGCTGGAAGACTCCACTTTGGTTTTAATACTTTTGGACACGGTTCTGGTCACTTCTGACAATATCAGGCTGTGGACTCAAAAAGATCTGGTTTTGGCTAAACTAAAACAGCAGTTGGTGATGGGAGAAACAAAAGGGCCATCACAATCAGAATTAAAACCTTTTCACCCAGCGAGGTCAGATCACTGTAGAGGATGGCATTTTATTGTGGACAGCAAGAGTGATTGTCCCAAGCAAAGGCCGATGCCAGCAAATGGCTGAACTCCACCAGGCTCATCCAAGGGTGTCCAAAATGAAGATGTTGGTTTCCAAGATTGGATGCAGACATAGCCACATTGGTGGGGCAATGGCCAGAGTGCCAATAAGGACAGATGTTACTGCCAGCAGTTTCCCTACATTCGTGGGAATGAGCAGGTAAACCTTGGACTTGGTTACATGTCAACTGTAGTGGCCCTTAATGGCTCAACATTCTTCATCATTGTCCACTCAAATTGGTTGGATATGCATAGAATTCATTCATCAAACAAAGGGACAGTGATAGAAAAGCTGTGAACTTCACTTGCAATACACATGCTCCTGGAAGTGTTGGTCACAGACAACAGGCCATCATTTACCAGCTCCATACAATCCATAGCCTGATGATCTGGTGGAAAGAGCAGTCCAAAGTTTGAAGGCAGAAATAAGAAACAGTTTACAGCTTCACTTGATACAAACTGTCCCGGTTCCTATTTGATTATCAGACCACCCATCATGCAACTACAGGGATAGCTTTCGTAGAGTTGATAATGGACCAAGTTAAATCTGATCTTCCTGAACCTGGGTGGGGGAAAAGGTGAAATGGCATCAGGAACACCAATGCCAGATGCAAGATCCCTCTGAGTGAGAGAAATAATTTAGTTCAGGATGAGGTTTGGTGCTGAAACCATAGAATAGCACTGTGTGGATAAAAGGTATGGTGACATGATTTCATGACATACAAAGTTCTGGTAGATCAGGTGTTCCTGAACAAGCATATGGGCCACATGAAAGCTGCAAACTTGTAAACAGGGCGAGCACAAAGCATACGCAGCCGCTCAGAACAGACGGAAAGGCTGTTGGAACCCATGGGATAGCATCAAAGAAACATTACATTACATTACATTACATTACAGTGTGGAAACAGGCCCTTCGGCCCAACAAGTCCACACCGACCCGCCGAAGCGCAACCCACCCATACCCCTACATTTACCCCTTACCTAACACTATGGGCAATTTAGCATGGCCAATTCACCTGACCTGCACATCTTTGGACTGTGGGAGGAAACCGGAGCACCCGGAGGAAACCCACGCAGACACGGGGAGAACGTGCAAACTCCACACAGTCAGTCGCCTGAGGCGGGAAATGAACCCGGGTCTCTGGCGCTGTGAGGCAGCAGTGCTAACCACTGTGCCACCGTGCTGCCCATAAACCTCCGAGTATGAGATGGACACAGTGGATATCACAGCCTCTCTGCCTTTATTACCTGAAAAAGAGGATGAATTTCTTCCAAGACGCACCAGGCTCTAGAGACAGGCTCCAATCTGGTACATGTGGCCTGTATCTGAGGCTGAGTTGAAGGAACCAGATCTGGTGTGATAACGCTGTAGGAAGGGCTACAAGAAAAAGAACAGGCCTACATCCCCTGACTTAGAAAGGGAAGGATGTCCTAATTGTAATGAAATCAGCCATTTTCAACTCATAGAATGTGAGTTCTCTGATTGGGATTGTTTACACTGTCAAATCAGGGAGCCCTGGATGACAGATATAAACAGACATATCATAAGTTCTGTAGCACTCTGAAAGATGGCTCTAAGGAAGCCGGACCAGTATGAAGTACTATGCACATGTGAATAAAGGGTGACTTGATGAGATACCTATCTCTGTGGAGTTATTTCAAGGTTCATATTATTCACAGCTAAATTCACTTTTTAAACTCGTTCGATTAAACCAGTTCTGAATCTCTGATGCTTGCGTGCTATTCCTGGTTTTGATACTGACCTGACATGAAAATGAGAAATGCTGTCAATATAAGAGTCAGGGGAACCCTATGTTAATACAATCCAGTTTTCACAGGAGGCTTTAACTTCAATTGCAGAAAGGGTTCATGATTGTGAATACTCTTATAACTGCGCTTGGGGGACTTATGCCCACCTCTTTCCTTGCTCCATCTTGTGTGATATTGTATGTCGACTTCATCTCATTACAACAGAGAGGCAGAACAATAGAGAAACATTATCAATTACATCCACAGGATTATCTATTTTGTTTTGTAAGATAATAGTTACAGCATCACAGATTTCTGCTTGATATGTTTTAATTGTATCTAAATCAGGGAGAGGTCCATTTCATAGTCAGTCTATAAATCAATATCTCGGGTAAACAGTTGCAGAATTGGATCTTCCTGCAACATTTTCCTTGTCTGAAACATTGCATAATGTGGGATGTTGCTTTCCTGCAAGTCATCATTTTCACCTTGCAGTTTTTAGTTTTACTGATTCCTGCAGCTTTTTTTTATCCATCTGTAAAACAGCAAATATGAGTGTAGGCTGCAGTCAGATCAGCCATGATCTTATTGAATGGCAGGGTGAGTTTGAGGACTGAATTACTTACTTCTTTTAAAAATGTCAAGAAGGTACGAATTGTTTCTCATCTCTATCCAATATGTTTCTATCCCCTGGTTTCCGGAACTTCGATAATCTCTCTTGATTGTGTTAATACCATCATTAATCAACAGAGTCACACATTCTCCTTTTTCTAGCTTCCTAACTTTGTAAATGATGTATACTCTTCAATATTCAGGTTCCAATGTATGGTATCCTGTAACCATATCTCAGTAATGATATAAGATTGTACGTAGAGTAAATGGAAACAAGCACCTATTCATCTGTGTTATTTCAAATGCTGTGTGCATTTTGATGGAGAGCCTTTGGTTTTCTTCTTTATTATGTTTGTAACTTCTAGTCTTATTTGTTGATTGACTCATAGATGTGCTCTCTGTCCCTTTCTGTCATGGCCTGTTTATCATTTCCATTTTATTATATTTCTCTCCTGCCTTACAACCTCTTTAATTAACCACATCTTCCCAGCTGTGATCATTTTTGTTGATATACCTGAGAATCCTCTCTACTTTAGTTATGCAGCTCATTAGAATATAATCCTGGTAAGTGTGAGATGCTACCCTTTGGGAAATTAAATGTTAAGTAAAAGTATACAGTTAATACAACAAAGAACAAAGAACCTCACAACACAGGAACAGGCCCTTCAGCCCTCTAAGCCTGTGCCAATCCAGATCTTCTATCTAAACCTGCCACCTATTTTCTAAGGATCTATATCCCTTTGCTCCTTGCCCATTCATATATTTGTCTGGATACATCTTAAATGATGCTATTGTTCCTATCCCGACCACCTCCACTGGCAATACATTCCAGGCACTAACCAGCTTCTGCGTGAAGAACTTTCCACTCATATCTCCCCTAAACTTTTTCCCCTCTCACTTTGAACTCGTGGCCCCTCGTAATTATGTCCTCTACTCTGGGAAAAAGTTTCTTGCTATCCACCCTGTCCACCTCTCAATCAGGACCCCCCAATCTCCTCCTTTCCAATGAAAATTAACCTAATATATTCAACCTCTCCTCATAGCTAGCATCCTCCATACCAGGCAACATCCTGGTGAACCTCCTCTGCACCCTCTCCAAAGCATCCACATCCTTTTCGTAATATGGCAACCAGAACTGTATGCAGTATTCCAAATGTGGCCGAATCAAAGTCTGATCCAACTGTAACATGACCTGCCAACTCATTTACTCAATACCCCGTACGATGAAGGAAAGCATGTCGTGTGCTTTCTTGACCACTGTACTGACCTGCATTGCCACCTTCAGGGAACAATGGACCTGAAAACCAGATCTCTCTATACATCAATTTTCCCCAGGACTTTTCCCTTTACTGTATAGTTCGTTCTTGAATTGCATATTCCAAAATGCATCACCTCGCATTTGTCCAAATTGAACTCCATCTGCCATTTCTCTGCCCAACTCTCCAATCTATCTAGATTCTGCTGTATTCTCTGATAGTCCCCTTCAGTATCGGCTCCACCAATTTTAGTGTCATCTGCAAACTTGCTAATGAGGCAACCTATACCTTCCTCCAAATCATTTCATGTATATCACAAACAACAGTGCTTCCAGCACGGATCCCTGTGAGACACTACTGGCATAGGTCTCCATTTTGAGAAGCTCCCTTCCACTACTACTCTCTGTCTCCTATTGTCCAACTAGTTCTCTATCCATCTAGCTTGAACACCTTGTACCCCATGCAACTTCACCTTCTTCATCAGCCTACCATGGGGGACTTTATCAAAAGCCTTACTAAAGACCATGTATATGACACCTAAACCATGCTGCCTATCACTGATAAGCCCATTTTCTTCCAAATCGTTATATATCCTATCCCTTAGTATCTTCTCCAGCAACTTCCCTACCACTGATGTCGCGCTCAGAAGTCTGTAATTACCTGGATTATCCCTGCTACCCTACTTAAACAAACGCACAACATTAGCAATTGTCCAGTCCTCTGGGACCTCACCCGTGTTCAGGGATGCTGCAAATATATCTGTTAAAGCCCCAGCTATTTTCTCTCTTGCTTCCCTCAGTAACCTGGATAGATCCCATCCGAACCTGGGGACTTGTCCACCTTAATGCCTTTTAGAACACATGGCAGAAATGGCAGGACTCTCAATAGCATTGATGTACAAAGGGATCTTGGGGTTCAAGTTCATAACTCCCTGAAAGTAGCCACTCAAGTAAATAGGATGGCAAGGAAGGCATATGTTGTGCTTGCCTTTATTGGTCGGGGAACTGAGTACAAGAGCCAGGATGTCATGTTGCAACTTTATAAGATTTTGGTTAGGACACATTCAAGAGTATTGTATTTAAATTTGACATCACATTACAGGTAGGATATGGAGGCTTTGGAGAGGGTGCAGAAGAGGTTTACTGGGATGCCTGGATTAGGGGATATTAGCTATAAGGAGAGGCTAGAAAAACAGGTTGATTTCTCTGGAGTGGTGGAGCTGAGAGAAGACTTGAAAGAAATCTATAAAATGATAAGATGTGTTCATAGGGTTGACGGTCAGAATTTTTTTAAGGGACTTTTAGATAAGCACATAAATATACAAGGAATGGAGAGATATGGCCCAAAGACAGGCAAAAGGGATTAGTTTAATTAGGCGTCATGTTCGGCACAACACCATGGGACGAAAGGCCCATTCCTGTGCTTATGTTCTATGTTCTTTCAACAGATGCCAGTTTAACTGGTGCAATTTGTTTGCTGCTTATGAGAAAATTCAGTCCAGCAAGTTTGCTGCTTACTTGGTATTTTGGAAGGTTTGGCTGTTGGAGATAATTCCTCATCTTTATTCACAAAAGGTTTCAAGCAAGCCAACATTGTGATATTGGACAAGAAATTTGCTGATGACTTCGAGCAATTTTGCTTGGCAAATAGCGGACCACTACCATTACTGTACAGGAGTAAACCTGGCGAGTGGAGTTCTCCACCACTCAGCACCAGTTCTGATATCAGGTAGATTCATAAACACCTTGTCTGTATTTCCCTAGTCTAAAGTGTTTGGACTTGACTCCAATTTGGTAATAAATAATCTGTTGTGTTTGACCCAAGGATATCTGTTGAAGCTCCAGATATTTCCTCTTTTGCTTCACTCAGTAACCTGGATAGATTCCATCTGGACCTGGTGACTTGTCCACTTAATGCCTTTTAGAATACATGGCAGAAATGGCAGAACCCTGAACAACATTGATGTACAAAGGGATCTTGGGGTTCAAGTCCATAGCTCCCTGAAAGTAGCCACTCAGGTATTTAGTAATTGTGGATCTACAATACCAAAATGCAGGTATTTTGACATGTTAGCAACAGATCAATAATTTCCCTCCAAGACATTACTGATAAATGGATGTCATCACCCAATACAGCCCTGAACCATGCCAACCAGAAGGACCTGGCCCAGTCAGCTGATTTCAGCCTTGGATAGAAATTGGAGTATTTCAAATAACATTATGTCCCAGGTCAGGAAGAGACAGGCAGGAAAGCTTTTCCAAAGAAAAACTGCCGAGATTGCTGCTCATAATCTTAATTTGGTGACTCCTGCTGGAAGGGAATAGGGATGGTAATATGGCCAGTTGTGATGCCTTTCAAAGTCTAGTAGCCAACCAACACTAACAGGCTCACAAAAATGCAGTTTGGGAATGTGCTCAGCCCCTCTGAAATTATAAACTAACCATAGTTGATCACCTTCAGGAAAATAACAGAAAAAAAATCAGGGCGAAAGGGAAAAAGCTACTGGAACCTTCCTTAGTCTAAACTGAGATAAATCAGTGGTATATTAACCTGTAATTAAACTCTCTGATTGTTTCTTGCAATTCAATCTACATTAACATAGGTGGGTAATTTATAGTGACTTATAAACAGTAAAAGGATTTCACATTTAAGTCCTCATGACAAATTCCAAAAACCAGACACATTAATCTGGGATTAAAGAATTTTTTAATGTTTGATTCCTTTACTTTTTTCAGACAAACTACTAAAGAATAGTCAGTTGATTTAGCTGGCAGTATCATTGGAGTTTGACCCTAAATCAGTTAAGAACTCCAGTCAAAGGAGAATATTGTTATTTATTTAAAATGTCAGGCCAAAGGTTCAGCCACTTAAGATATCAGGAGATCCAGCATTCAAAATCAGCCATGGCTCAGTTGATAACACACATAAAGAATACAGGTTTGCTCATTCCCTTAGCTTATGCCCACTTCCCATTTATCACCAGCCTCCTCACAGTTCACAGTACTCTAAAGTTTTATCGCCTGTATTTTAAAATGATAGCCTGTTTGCACTAATATAAGTGTGTAATGTTCGTCAAGCAAAGCAACAATACCATGTACTAACCTGGGGATATCTCACTGTATACCTTTCTGAGGTCTGGAAAGCAGAGGTTTACCACGACCCCAGTATTATATCCATGCTGCCAATGTTCTTTTTAACCTATGCAGTTCAGCTTTTCTGACAAGCCTAAAATGATACTTTACCCTTTTGGAGTCAATATACCCCTCATCAAGCATTGAGGTTTTTTTTAAAGAAATAACAATCAAGTAAAGTTATTAGTGATTAAATGTTGTGTCAAATACACTAAAATAAGCATCAATAAATTTGAAAGATAAGTTATTGTTGAATTGGCTATGGGATATTTCTCAAATAATTTGCAACACCAAAGAAATTATGTAACTATAAACTGAATTAAAGCAATATACTGTGGTTGCTGGGTGTCTGAGATGCAGTAGATCTAGCAGCATCCATGGAGAGAGAAAACAGATTTAGTGTTTTGAGCCCAGTATAACTCTTCTTTAGAACTAAAAGATGTTGGGAAATGTTTCTTTTTATATACTTTTGACAGAAGTGGAGGAGGTGCAAGGAAGCAGATGGCGGAGAGGCCCAGGACAAAAGATAATAGGGTTGTTGATGATGGTAAAAGAGAAAAAGATGTAAAATGGGTGTCAGCTAAGGTGTGAAAGAGAGCAAATAGGCTCTTCCTAAAAAGAATGAAGAAAACAAGACACAAGCAAGATAGGGCTGGGTAACGGTTGGGGGTAAGTGGAGGGGAGGGGTGAAATGTAAGAAAAATAGAGAGCAGACATAATGTGGTCAGTTTTGAAAGTTATGGCATTCACTGCTGAGACCTCGAGGCTGCAGAGTTCCTAAGTGGAAAATGAGGTGCTGATCTTCATTTGAACATCACAGCAAGCCCATGTTAACATGATAGCAAGGTGGATTATTGAGATAGCGAGCAACTGGGAGGTCCGGGTCATTCCTATGGACAACAGAGGTGTTCTGCAAAGTGGTCCTCCAGTCTACATTTTGTCTTGACAATGTAAGGGAGAGGACATTGTGAGTAGTGAATGCTGTTAAGTCAAAATCTGAACTCCATCCTTCTAACACCCTGGGCAAGATTGAGTTTCTATCCTTTTTCATGTTCTTCCTCGAGAGTGCAGGCTCTTAAAACCAAAAGCTATATTGACCTGAACATTAATTCAATACAGAGGATGGAGGGTTGATCTAATTGAATTGCTAAGGTGATTAGAGAAGTTGATGAGTTCGATAGAATCTATTAGATCTGGTGCTAGAATCCAAGTGACAGAATATAAATTTAAATTCAGAGATAAACCATTCAAGAGTTAATATGCATTTCTGGAAAAATTGTGGAAAAATCTACCCCAAAGAGTTATTAAAGCAAATCAATACTGTGACTGATCCATGTTCTTCTGTCAGATTATCCAGGGATGTGGAACTAAAGGGTAAATGGAGTTACGGTATGGAACAGTCATGATCCAGTCGACTAATGATATAGGTTTAAGGGACTGAAAAGGCTATTGCTATACCTGTGTCCTCACTAATGACTTAACTCAATGACTTTGTTGCTCTTTTCAAAGTTGTTGTTTTGTATTGGAGCCTCAACCCTTCCCAGAGCAATCCACCTACTAATTTAATTCATTTAATAGGACTACTTGAAACAAAAATATTGAAATAAACTCTAACATTACAATTTGGCTTTAGAACTGATTGCCCACAGTACATCAAATATGAGAGAGGAAACATCGCAGGCAATCTGAGCAGCCTTGTAGAATACACTGAGCAGTTAAAGGACATGGTTACATTTTACCTGGGATGCAGCTTTTCCTTTGAGAGCGCTCTCCTCGAGGCTGACATTCCAGTAAGAAACATTGAACAAGGACGCAACATCAGTGCTTTCAAGGTAGGGTTAAAGATTGTTCTTTCTCACACTTTATGTTAAATTAATTAGTCCTTGTTGCTCATGATGTTAGATAGGAGAGACTAGTAGAACAGTTGATGTTACTAGACTATTAATGCACAGGCCCAGACCAGTAATGTATAAGACAATTGCTACACATTGTCAAAACTTCTCTTAATTGTACGCATCAAGGCAGTTCATAAGAAATACCAATATAAAGGGAAACAACATTTGTATTTTGTGACTGGAGAATGCTGATTGGTTGACAAGTGTATTTTGATTGGTAGTGGCACTGCCATGACAAATGCACCAGTTAGATGATGACTGATAGCCAACTGCCATGTTTTGTTTACGTTTTAAACAAGGCAAAGTGACTGTGGTCAAGACACTGCCCTGGGAAATGACCCAGAGAATGTCTATTAGCTTTACACTGAGTTAAAACAGGTGCAGTCAATGTACATGTTCTTTCTGTTCACAAAGAAGATGGCTGTATTTGTTAATAAACAAACAAAGAACTGCTGGAAATCAGAAACAAAATTAGAACTTGCTGGGAAGGGTCTGAAGAAGGGTCATTGGGTGCAAAATGTTATCTCTGCTTTTTCTGTATAGAAGCTACCAGACTTGCTGAGTTTTTCCACAATTTCTGATTTTGTGCCTATGTATTAATATACATAGCATCCGGCACATGCAAGCACACCACACTGTGAACCCGACTGACAATCCTAACTTGATTGTCAGCCTGACTGCTGAGAAGCAAGCCTTACTCATGTATTCCTCTTACAGGTATGAACTATCCCACCTCCATGCAGCTGACCATAGTCTGTTGGTTCGGTATTAAAATATTGCCACGTTAACCGAACAGGCAGCAGACTTCATTGTATTTCCTGTGGCAATGAATCATTACTAAAACATTGGACACCTGACAGCTGGTCAAGGGGGATTAAAGGCCTCTGGCCAAGGTTAGAACAGGCTAAGCAGTTGTGTGAACCTGGGTATGTGGTTGCACGTATGTCCCTCTTGATGTTGCTCACTTGCATCCTATGAAATCTTGTGCCCTGTGCTGGCAAATCAAAGATTTTATTTCCCGATGGCAAAACCATTTTATGTTATTTCTGTTTCTTCACGCTGCACTCCACCCCCTCCCCTTGGCTGCGGCAGACATCTATTCCATGTGTCAGTGTTGGTGGTTTCCAGTGTAACATGGTGGTCACTATGCGACCTATCCCTGTGGAGAAGCTCGATGCAGTTGTGCAAGTAACTCATCACATGAAGGATGCTCATGGTGCCCCTGTGCACATCGGCCATCCAGGTAAGATTCAGAAGAAGAGTGGTACTGGATCAAAATATTAATTTTGTTTCTCTCTCCACAGATTGTGCCAGACCTGCTGAGTTTTACCAGCACATTTTTAGTTTCAATTTCACATTGCGTTTTCACCCGAAGAAAGAATGCAAAAAGGGCTGACTTCCCTGTTCTTGATTTTGGGACTTAAGCTTAGGAACTGGAAAAGGCCAATCAATCCCTAGAGCCCATTCAATTATTCACTGAGGCCTTGGCAAACATATATCCTAATAACACCCACTCACCCTGGCTCTACATCACTAATACCCAGTTGTCAAAAATCTATTGATATCTGTTGGTAGTTGCCTATGCCTGAATATGACAAAATGGCTATTAAGGTTTTTTTTAAACTGACGTAGACAATCAAAGAAAATTTTAGAATTTCATATAGCTCAAATCATGGCCTTCACAGACAGATAACAAAATGCCTCTGAGTCTTAGTAAGCTGGGACTAGAATTCAAGTACTGAAAAATGTATTGCTGGAAAAGCACAGCAGGTCAGGCAGCATCCAAGGAGCAGGAGAATCGACGTTCCGGGCATAAGTCCTTCTTCAGGAATGAGGAAGGTGTGCCAAGCAGGCTAAGATAAAAGGTAGGGAGGAGGGACTTGGGGAAGAGGCGTTGGGAATGCGATAGGTGAAAGGACGTTATGGTGAGGGTGATAGGCCGGAGAGGTCGGGAAGAAGATTGCAGGTCAAGAAG